>NC_054375.1:7510408-7810408 GCF_017654675.1 Xenopus laevis
TTGTAACCCCTTTAAAAGGGTTGTTCGCCTTTGAGTTAACTTTTAGTATGATGCATAGATATTCTGGGGAAATTTGCATTTATTTGTTATTTTATTATTTGTGTTTAAGTTATTAGGTTTTTATTCAACAGTTTGTGATTTTGGTAATCTGGTTGCTATGGTCCAAAGCCCCCTACCAACCATGCACTGATTTGGATAAGAAACAGGAATATGAATAAGAGAGGGTCTGAATAGAAAGACAATTAATAAAAAGTAGCAATAACAATACATTTGAAACCTGTTTTTTTTTTCGATGGGGTCAGCGACTCCCATTTGAAAGCTGGAAAGAGTCTGCAAAGAGTAAATAAATAAATATATAAATAAAAATAAAATGACAAATTGAAAAGTTGCTTAGAATTAGCCATACTCCTTCCCTTTAATATGAAACATTTTGCCCTTGCAGCATCAGTGTCTGCCGAGAAATGCCCCCTGGAACAAATCTATAGCCAACCGGAGAAATTAGAAGGTTCCCCCAGAATGGTCCAGTCCATATTCAATAAGTGCACTGGGACAATCACAGGGCCAGACCAGCAACATGGCAGCCCCTACCCATATGTATAAATACAAATATACAGAGAAGGAATGTTCTGGGCACACAATAAGCTATACCCTCATACTGTACTGACTAAGGGAATCAATATGGCACCTCCCTCCCATATGTATAAATACAAATATACAGAGAAGGAATGTTCTGGGCACACAATAATCTATACCCTCATACTGTACTGTCTAAGGGAATCAATTTGGCACCTCCTCTCATATGTATAAATACAAATATACAGAGAAGGAATGTTCTGGGCACACAATAAGCTATACCCTCATACTGTACTGTCTAAGGGAATCAATATGGCACCTCCCTCCTCCCATATGTATAAATACAAATATACAGAGAAGGAATGTCCTGGGCACACAATAAGCTATACCCTCATACTGTACTGTCTAAGGGAATCAATATGGCACCTCCCTCCTCCCATATGTATAAATACAAATATACAGAGAAGGAATGTTCTGGGCACACAATAAGCTATACTCTCATACTGTACTGTCTAAGGGAATCAATATGGCACCTCCTCCCATATGTATAAATACAAATATACAGAGAAGGAATGTTCTGGGCACACAATAAGCTATACCCTCATACTGTACTGTCTAAGGGAATCAATATGGCACCTCCTCCTCCCATATGTATAAATACAAATATACAGAGAAGGAATGTTCTGGGCACACAATAAGCTATACCCTCATACTGTACTGTCTAAGGGAATCAATATGGCACCTCCTCCCATATGTATAAATACAAATATACAGAGAAGGAATGTTCTGGGCACACAATAAGCTATACCCTCATACTGTACTGTCTAAGGGAATCAATATGGCACCTCCTCCTCCCATATGTATAAATACAAATATACAGAGAAGGAATGTTCTGGGCACACAATAAGCTATACCCTCATACTGTACTGTCTAAGGGAATCAATATGGCACCTCCTCCTCCCATATGTATAAATACAAATATACAGAGAAGGAATGTTCTGGGCACACAATAAGCTATACCCTCATACTGTACTGTCTAAGGGAATCAATATGGCACCTCCTCCTCCCATATGTATAAATACAAATATACAGAGAAGGAATGTTCTGGGCACACAATAAGCTATACCCTCATACTGTACTGTCTAAGGGAATCAATATGGCACCTCCTCCTCCCATATGTATAAATACTGTCACTATCTGCAATGCCAGAGGCACTAAACCTGTTGTACAAATGTGCAGTTTATTCTCAGGACCCGTCTCTGCTCTGTGACAAGCTAATGGCTTCATCCACTGCGTTGCCTGTTGGGTTCCACTATGAAACCAAGTACGTGGTGCTCAGCTATTTGGGGTTCCCCATTCAGGAGACCCCCACGTCGGCCCCAGGTGAGTATCTGTACTGCTGTTACACCCCAGGGACGATGCTTTGCTGCCCTAACCCTGCACCCTCTGCTCAATGTCTGGATTCTGTTCATGAGTCGGAATAATCCTGGAATTCTGGGAACGGGCTTTAGGGCTGCTCTGTAGTCAGTGATGACAATGGGAATTCTTGGCTCTCATGATAAAGGGATAAAGGAGCTCAAAGACTGAGCTTTATCTCTTGTTCTTTGCAGCTTTTAACAAACATCCCCTTTATGAATTGCATTGTCGGCAGCCTGTCCCTTCGCTGGGTTTTCTGCTTGGCTTCTGATTGGGTCTGACAGGCTGTCGGCCGCGATAATCTTCTCCGGGGTCACTGATGCGCCACATGCAAGTCACTGGGCTCCTTCCCCCCTGCTCCTTCTCTTGCACTGCCAGGCACAGACACCCCCTAAAATAGATTTGTCGGCACAAGGGAGCCCCGTATTGTACCTGCATTAAGGGGATCCCAATTCACCCCTGATTGTGCCTGCAGATTGCATTGCTGGTCCATAGGCAGGTGCCGATCATAGAGCCATAGTGCTGGTCGATGCTATAGAGAGGGGTTAAGTTATATGGCAGCTCCCACTTGCTGGCTTAATGATGCCTTGTTACAGTCAAATCCTGGTTTTAGGTTTTCCAGAGACGGGAAAAGTGTAAAATACGGAGAAATGTAAAATTGGGGTGCTTTGGGTAAAGCTGGTAACACACATTTTACTTCTCACAACTACAGGCGCCCAACATGCTGCAGTTACTTCCTCCCTCCCCAAGGAGGCGCTAGACCGGCTGAAGGCTGAGAGGGAAGAGGAGATGCAGAGGCTGGAGGATGAGATCTCGACTGGTCAGTATTATTAGTAATATATCCTTGGGCAGTGGAAAGGTCTCCCCACGAGCAATAGATTGGCCTTTAAAGGGGTTGTTTACCTTTAAATTAACTGTTAGTATGACGTAGAGAGGGATATTCTGAGACAATTTGCAATTGGTTTTCATTTTGTATTATTCGTGGTTTTTGCGTTATTTAGCTTTTTATTCATCAGCTCTCCAGTTTGCAATTTCAGCTGTCTGGTTGCTAGGGTCCAAATTCCCCTAGCAACCATGCATCGATTTGAATAAGAGACTGGAATAGGAATAGGAGAGGCCCGAATAGAAAGATGAGTAATAAAAAGTAGCAATAATGATACACTTGTAGCCGTACAGAGCGTTTGTTTTTTAGATGGGTTCAGCGACCCCCATTTAAAGCTGCAAAGAGTCAGAAGAAAAAGGCAAATAATTCAAAAACTATAAAAAAAATAAAGACCAATTGAAAAGTTGCTTAGAATTCGCCATTGTATAACATACTAAAAGTTAAGTTAAAGTTGAACCCGCCCTTTAACCGTATGGCTTTCTTTACATAGAACAATTGGAGATAACATAACCGCTGGTATGACGAGAGACCCAAGTCTTCCAGAACACAGAGTAAACATATTTTCGGGCATAGCATTTTGGGGAGAGCAAACTCTCGTTAACGTACCTTTAAACCTCTGAGCAAAATTGCCAGATGACTGGGCATTCCCAACAGACGTGCAAAAAAGTGCCCACCGCTCGGTTGCATTTGGGGCATTGTATCTGCTACTTGGGGGTACAGTTTATCCAACCTGTGAGGTGTTAGGGCTGCGATTCGGGTAGATTAGTCGCACGGCAACAAATCTCCTCTTCTTCGGGCGACATCTCCCCAAACTGCCTTCCTGTCGGCGAGAATATAAATCGCCAGCGGGATGGCACTCGGAGTGCTTCATTTTCCGAAGTCGCCCGAAGTTTCCTCAGTAGGCGACTTCAGAAAACATAGCGCTCCGAGAGCCCTCCCGCCGGCGATTTACATTTTAGCCAACGGGAAGGCAGTTCGGGGGTTTAGTTGCCCGAAGAAGAGGAGATTTGGCGACTATTTGGCGACTAATCTCCCCAAATCGTAGCATGTGTCTCTGCCCTTAGGTAGGCCCGGTTGAATTTAATTTGGATAAGCCTGTCCCTGAGTGACATTGTAATATCTGGGACTTGCTTTAAGGCATCTCTACCCACAAGTCATCCTCTAGGTCTGATATTTCACTCTGCCTCTCCCTTTAATCTTAGCCAATGGATCGGGGTTGGCTTCCCACAACAGGGTATGGAACCATGACAGTGGCCTCGAGCGAGGTCTCAGATACCTATGGGGTCTAACAGGGAACTGGATGTAAAACGCATGCCTAATGGTGGCCATACACGGGCCAATAAAAGCCGCTGACAGACCGATTTGGCAGCCCGTGCGTGGGGCCCTCCCGATCGATATCTGGCGAAAGTCGCGCAGGGTTTAAAATCCCGTCGGATCACGGCGGCATCTGTTCGTAGATGAGGTCCCGCAATTCGACCACACATGTTGGCAGCATTATGATCCGATTGTTGGACCGTAGGGCCCACGATCGGATCAGCCCTATATCGCCCACCTCAATGTGGTGTATCAGCGAGAGATCTCCGTGCCTGACCCGCCTAAGTTGTAGATAGCGACAATACATGGCAGCCTAAACTCTTCTCTAAGTGTCGCCAAGTGTTTTAAATCCCCATCTGTTACTATGTCCCTTAATATTTGTGTACCTTTGTCTGCCCATTGACTGATATCAGGTATCATTAAGAAGTGGGACAGTGCAGGGTTCCCCTACAGGGGTGTTCACTGGGTTTATTTAGCTTTTTATTCAGCAGCTCTCTAGTTTGCAATTTCAGCAATCAGGTTGCTAGGGTCCAAATTCCCCTAGCAACCATGCATTGATTTGAATAAGAGACTGGATCATGAATAAGAGAGGCCTGAAGAGAAAGAGGAGTAATAAAAAGTAGCAATAACAATACATTCGTAGCCTTACAGAGCATTTGTTTAGATGGGGGCAGTGGTTTGTCATATGGTTTCAGTGTTACACAGGAGCTAACATTCTCCTTCCATTCCAGCCTTCCCTTCCACCGGCTTTGATATGCACACGTCCCCTGTCTTCTACCCGGCCAGCTCTGAGACCTCTATAGAAGAGTGCCTATCCCACCTCTGCGAAAAACTCTCCCTGGAGATCCGGGAGTCGCTGGACAAAGCCTCCGAGAGTCTCCTGAGTGGGTAAGTGTCAGCTTCTGGGTCACTGGAGCCCACTCTGTGCGATACTGATCATATAGGGCAGCTCCCAGCCTAGTCAGGTATCACAACTCTAAATCAATACAGATCGATGCTTATTAAGCTGTCCCCTGGCTCCGTAACCTTCTCTAAGACTGGGACGCTCTCTAATCTTGCTTCCCCCTCAACCTGGAGTCAGAGGCACCGCACATGCTCAGTGAGATGAACAGTCCATTCCAGCGTGCCTTGGTTATTCCAGGTTATAGTTAGGCTTCGTAGGCTTATTATTGATATTAAATGTAAAGGGCAAGTAACACCATTATCTAAAGCTCTCTTAATTAAAGATTACCCTAACCCCCCCCTTCTCTGCCCCAAATATCTGTATTATGTGTTGACTCTCAGCCATACATTATAGTTTGAAGCTGCCAGTTATTTCTGTATCAGCGACACTTTATCCTGAAACTACCGGGTGAGAAGAGAGAGTCCCGTTCTTAGAGTCCCGTTCTTAGAGTCCCGTTCTTAGAGTCCCGTTCTTAGAGTCCCGTTCTTAGAGTCCCGTTCTTAGAGTCCCGTTCTTAGAGTCCCGTTCTTAGAGTCCCGTTCTTAGAGTCCCGTTCTTAGAGTCCCGTTCTTAGAGTCCCGTTCTTAGAGTCCCGTTCTTAGAGTCCCGTTCTTAGAGTCCCGTTCTTAGAGTCCCGTTCTTAGAGTCCCGTTCTTAGAGTCCCGTTCTTAGAGTCCCGTTCTTAGAGTCCCGTTCTTAGAGTCCCGTTCTTAGAGTCCCGTTCTTAGAGTCCCGTTCTTAGAGTCCCGTTCTTAGAGTCCCGTTCTTAGAGTCCCGTTCTTAGAGTCCCGTTCTTAGAGTCCCGTTCTTAGAGTCCCGTTCTTAGAGTCCCGTTCTTAGAGTCCCGTTCTTAGAGTCCCGTTCTTAGAGTCCCGTTCTTAGAGTCCCGTTCTTAGAGTCCCGTTCTTAGAGTCCCGTTCTTAGAGTCCCGTTCTTAGAGTCCCGTTCTTAGAGTCCCGTTCTTAGAGTCCCGTTCTTAGAGTCCCGTTCTTAGAGTCCCGTTCTTAGAGTCCCGTTCTTAGAGTCCCGTTCTTAGAGTCCCGTTCTTAGAGTCCCGTTCTTAGAGTCCCGTTCTTAGAGTCCCGTTCTTAGAGTCCCGCTTCTTAGAGTCCCGTTCTTAGAGTCCCGTTCTTAGAGTCCCGTTCTTAGAGTCCCGTTCTTAGAGTCCCGTTCTTAGAGTCCCGTTCTTAGAGTCCCGTTCTTAGAGTCCCGTTCTTAGAGTCCCGTTCTTAGAGTCCGTTCTTAGAGTCCCGTTCTTAGAGTCCCGTTCTTAGAGTCCCGTTCTTAGAGTCCCGTTCTTAGAGTCCCGTTCTTAGAGTCCCGTTCTTAGAGTCCCGTTCTTAGAGTCCCGTTCTTAGAGTCCCGTTCTTAGAGTCCCGTTCTTAGAGTCCCGTTCTTAGAGTCCCGTTCTTAGAGTCCCGTTCTTAGAGTCCCGTTCTTAGAGTCCCGTTCTAGAGTCCGTTCTTAGAGTCCCGTTCTTAGAGTCCCGTTCTTAGAGTCCCGTTCTTAGAGTCCCGTTCTTTCCTTAGAGTCCCGTTCTTAGAGTCCCGTTCTTAGAGTCCCGTTCTTAGAGTCCCGTTCTTAGAGTCCCGTTCTTAGAGTCCCGTTCTTAGAGTCCCGTTCTTAGAGTCCCGTTCTTAGAGTCCCGTTCTTAGAGTCCCGTTCTTAGAGTCCCGTTCTTAGAGTCCCGTTCTTAGAGTCCCGTTCTTAAGAGTCCCGTTCTTAGAGTCTGTGTCTTTGAGTCCCAGTCAATGAGTCCCAAAGTGCCTGAGAAATAAAGTGGAAATGAAAAGCTAATGATTTTCTTACTGTAACAGGACCCTGACGGCCGAGGAATTCCAGAAGGGAGCGGAGCTCATTACTGTACTTACCACTGGCTGGAATAAGGTAAAGTAGCCCTATAAATAACCTCTCCAATTCCATTACAGGTATAGGATCCGTTATCTGGAAACCTGTTATCCAGAAAGCTCCGAATTACAAGAAGCACATCTCCCGTACACTCCATTTTCATTGAATGATTCAATTTTTTAAAAAAAAGTATTTCCTTTTTCTCTGTAATAATAATAAAACAGAACATTGTACTTGCTCCCAACTAAGATATAATTAATCCTCATTGGAAGCAAAACCAGCCAATTGGCTTTATTTTATGTTTACACGATTTTCTAGTAGACTAAAGAAATATTGAGATGCAAAATATGGAAAGATCTCTTTTTCCGGAAATCCCCAGGTCCAGAGTATTCTGGATAACAGGTCCAATACCTGTACATTCTCATAAACTGGGCCCACGTTATAGGATTTAGTGCTGCCTGTGCCTCTCCCTCTGGGGCTGAACTTTCTCCCATTGAATTTGATTTGATTTAATGCCCTGAAGCCCAGGAGTCTCCCTGCCTATGTGTCACTGCTGATCTGTCAGCATCACTATTGCCTCCCTGCCTTCAGGCCACGTCTCTGCACTGCTGTACATGGCTCAGTAACGGCAGCTCATTGGCTCATGTCATTTGGCCTTGCTAATGGCCAGCCATGACTGTCTGAATATTGCCCAGATACCCATTGGCCTGGTTAGAAAACCCTGTGGGACCCCGTAGACCTGCAATATGATCGGACTGTCTCCCTCTTTCAGGTTCTCGCCCCTCTGGTGCTGCTGCAGCGACTTCTCCTAGATCTGACGAGACGCGGGCAATATCGGCTCGGGACCCTCGTCCAGCTTGGGGTCTCTTATATAGAGGAGGTGTCTGCAGACTTTATTATCCAGCATGGAGGATGGGTAAGTCCCGAGGGACTGATTGCGTATGTCACTCTGTAAACTCTGGGATGTAGGGAGTTGCAGTTCAGCGGCAGCCAGAGAGGTGCAGGCTGATGGGCAGTGACGTTGGCAATAGCTATAATTATAGTTACAGTTAAACAGGCTCCTGTTTATCAGCTGAGGATATTTTCCATGGCAGCCATGTATAATCACAGGGCACCTCATGTATTGTTCTATTTATAAAGTGTCCGGCCTATCATGGCACAGAGAATTTCCAACGTGCAGCTCCCGGGGGATTATATCCCAGGCAGAGGATTAGCGAATCTGATTTGTTACCCCCCCCTCCCCTTAGTAGAAATGAGCCGAGACCCCCCTTCGTGGCCAGATGAGCAGAGAGGGGGGGGTCGTTCCCTGGAGGATTAGGGCGGCTCATGCTCCGCAGGACAGATGTCCAATATGTGCCCAATCCCCTCCTGATAACTCCACTCTCACTGCCACAGATTAATTCCCATTATGCCATCTGCTCGGGTTATGCCCAGTTGTTAAAGGCACAGGAGTGGCGCCACTGCTGACTTGGGCGACAAGTTAACCCCTAAGTGGTCAGATATAGTTGCCGGATGATTATGACCTGATACTGGGACTCATTTATAAACATTGGGAAAATTTGCTTCTGGGCTGTAACGAATGGCAGCCAATCAGATGATTGCTTTCAGTGCTCATCCTGCACTTAGCTGAAAAAAGCGAATCACTGATTGGTTGCTATGAGTTACTGCCCAAATGCAGTAAATGAGCCCCAATAAAATCTAAAGCTAGCTATTGCCACTTTTGCTGATCATTCAAACCCTTTTCAAACCCATTATGCGGTTATCAGGGTACAGGGGCTACTACAGTCAGGGACCCCTTGGCAGATGCAATAGTGAGATTCTTGAGTCAGAAAGGAGGCAGAGCTTGTGGGAATCAGTGGGCAGATCATGGGTGTTGCTGTGTGTGCGGAGCCATTGTTGTCCCCTCGGGCCCCATTCTACTTGTTGGCAGGGCCCTACTAATTTAATTGTGTGGGGGGCTCATGATGGAGGCTCTGGAGTTTATTATTTACTGACAAGGGGGGACAGCAGTGATGCTATGGGGACTGGTACCTGGATGTGAGTGGCTCAGAGACTGGGTGGATGGTGGGCATGTATAGGTTTGGCGAGTACCCTGGGCCGCTGTACTTTTAAAAGAATAGGAGTGCTGGACTAGGGTAGGGGATAAAGACTAGTGGCACCTAACAAGTTGGCACCCCCATGGTTAATGGGATGAAGGTTTCATTAAAGACAGACTGGGCACGAGCAGGTAAATAGGGACCGGCACAACAAGTGCCAGGAGAGAACATGGAGAAGCTGGAGATGGAGGGTAAGTGACAGAGGGTTTGTGGCGAGTGATGTCTCCTGGGATGTCCGAGTCTCTAGGTCATTGGGCACAAAGGGCAGAAACAGACAAGACTGTCAGAAATAGAGATCCAACCTGTAGTTCAGGGCAGTAGCAGGAGTGAGAGGGGGATAATGGGTGGGGGACACCCCAGAAATGTTAAGTACGTGAGGCTAAACTGTGGGTGCGTGAGGCTAAACTGTGGGTGCGTGAGGCTAAACTGTGGGTGCGTAAACTGTGGGTGCTTGAGGCTAAACTGTGAGTGCACAAGGCTAAGCTGTGAGTGCTGGCAGTTTGATAGAGTGCAGTGGGCATATGAAATGGGGTGATGCTGTACCCAGAGGGCACCCGGCTGGAACCAGGGTAGAGACTAAACTGTATCATTTGGAGACTGTAGGAGGTGTATGTGTAGGGTTAAAGAAAAACTATACCCCCAACATGAATACTTGAGCAACAGATTATACAGTTTATATCAAACTAAGTGGCATATTCAAGAATCTTATCAAACTGGAATATATATTTATGAGGGGTATAGTTTTCCTTTAACATACATTAATGTTTTATTATGAGGGGTAACACTTGCCCCGCGAGCTTACAATCTGGTAGTATTTTGCGAATGCTGAAAGTCCCCTCTAATGACATCAGAGCAAATCTGTGGTGGTGCAAATGGGGCTGATCCAATCAGTGGTGCCGCAGCTTATCAGATCATAGAGTATCCATGCACAACCTCCCCTTTAAGGTTTCCCTGCCAGTGCCATCAATATCTAACTGTGCCCAACCAGATACACATGGGGGGGGTAGAGGGCCAGGCAAGGGTGAATTATGTGCTGGTACTTGTGTGGAATGGGAGGGGTTTGGAGGATCATAGGTTACGTTTTGGCATAATTGGGGAGTGGTCAGGACAGGGGCGTTTATTGGGCTGAAAAATAATCACCCCATTATGGGAGAGGGCCCTGCTAACTTAATAGTGTGTGGCCCCAGGGTTACTGATGGGTCCCTGTTTAACCTCATTTTGGCCCTGGGTCAGTAGCTGCCAACATGGTTGAGATTGGCCGGGCCAACAGGCAGTGTCTTACCCCGGATTAACTGCACTTACTGCAACTTTCTGATATTTCATTATTTCTCAGTTACTTTAGCGAATGGGAGAGAAGCTTTCACACGTGCAACTCCTCTTGTTTTCAGAAAGCTAATTGCTGATTGGCTGTTGTTCCAGGCTGGAGGGTAGAGAGAACTATAAGCAAGAAACTGGTGTCAGTCAGAGTTGCAGCTTCAAAAATGCCAGTGTGGGTGCAGATTTGCCCTTTCCCGTTGCTGAGGGAGCCTTTCCTATTCTTATCCTGATGCCCATAGAGAGGGTACAGCTGGCAGTGGGCAGGGAATGTGTGTTGTGCAACACTGAGCTGGATCCATGTGCCCTCTGTTGTCATGGGAGACCTTGCCAGTCTCAGCTCTTGCGTGGCTCCCTCTGCTTCATTTCCCAGCACTGACTTGGCACGGCTTTGCTATTTGCCCTGCAGCCCAGTCCCAGTGTAAACAAAAGTGGGTCGCTGAGCTCGTGCCCCGTGTTCTCTGTGTGAGATTTGTGCTCGTCCCCGAGCCTCTCCGACTCCCCGCTGCTCCTCCGTGCTCCACCGTGCGCTGCTCATACCCGTCTCGTCTGGAAATCACCAGTGCTCTGCCCGGTAAGAGAAGCCTCAGTTATACAGGATTATGCCACGTCCCTTGGGCACCGGGTAATGATGGTCCCGACTTTATCCTGGGAAATAACGGGGTCTATAATTCTAATAGAGGATTTATTCCTGTCATTTGTCCTATGGGATATGGTGTGTAGTAAAGCGAGAAGGTGTCAGGCAAGGGGCTGGAATTGGGATAGTGTGTGTAGTAAGGCAACATAGTGTTAGAAGAAGGCGTTATGTGTGTAGTAAGGGAAGATTGTGTAAGAAGAAGGAGTTGTGTGTGGTATAATGTGTGTAGTTGGGCAGGATAGTTTTATGATAGGGGCTGTGGATGTGGGATAATGTTGGTATCAGGGGTAGAGGGGTCTGGCAGTGAGATAGTGTGTGTAGTAAGGCAAGATCATGTTAGAAGGAGTTGTGTGTGTAGTAAGGCAAGATCGTGTTAGAAGAAGGATTTGTGTGTGTGTAGTAAGGCAAGATTGTGTTAGAAGAAGGAGTTGTGTGTGTAGTAAGGCTAGATAGTGTTAGAAGAAGGAGTTGTGTGTGTAGTAAAGCAAGATAGAGTTAGAAGAAGGAGTTGTGTGTGTGTGTGTGTGTAGTAAGGCAAGATAGTGTTAGAAGAAGGAGTTGTGTGTGTGTAGTAAGGCAAGATAGTGTTAGAAGGAGTTGTGTGTGTGTGTGTAGTAAGGCAAGATAGTGTTAGAAGGAGTTGTGTGTGTGTGTGTGTAGTAAGGCAAGATCGTGTTAGAAGAACGAGTTGTGTGTGTGTAGTAAGGCTAGATAGTGTTAGAAGAAGGAGTTGTGTGTGTAGTAAGGCTAGATAGTGTTAGAAGAAGGAGTTGTGTGTGTAGTAAAGCAAGATAGAGTTAGAAGGAGTTGTGTGTGTGTAGTAAGGCAAGATAGTGTTAGAAGAAGGAGTTGTGTGTGTGTGTGTGTGTGTGTGTAGTAAGGCAAGATAGTGTTAGAAGAAGGAGTTGTGTGTGTGTGTAGTAAGGCTAGATAGTGTTAGAAGAAGGAGTTGTGTGTGTAGTAAGGCTAGATAGTGTTAGAAGAAGGAGTTGTGTGTGTAGTAAGGCTAGATAGTGTTAGAAGAAGGAGTTTTGTGTGTAGTAAGGCTAGATAGTATTAGAAGCAGGAGTTGTGTGTGTAGTAAGTCTAGATAGTGTTAGAAGAAGGAGTTGTGTGTGTAGTAAGGCAAGATAGTGTTAGAAGAAGGAGTTGTGCGTGTAGTAAGGCAAGATGGGGGCATGGCAAGTGACTGGGATAGTGTCTGTAGTAAGGCAAGACAGTGTTGGGGGATGGAGTTAACTATATTGTGTATAGTAACTGTGAGATGATTTGTAAGATATCTTGTACAGGTATGGGACCTGTTATCCAGAATGCTTGGGACCTGGGGTTTTCTGGATAATGGATCTTTCTGTAATTTGGATCTCCATACCTTAAGTCAAGCGACTGTTTTATTATTGCACAGAAAAGGGAAATCATTTTGAAAAATTTGGATAAAATGGAGTCTGTGGGAGACGGCCATTCCGTTATTTGGAGCTTTCTAGATAACGGATACCATACCTGTATCATGGGAGGGGGCTGTGCGTGGAATAGAGTGTGTAGTAAGGCAAGGGCTGTCCCTCTGGAAAGTGTGTAAGAAGTATAAATATAATAAGAATAAGTATAATAAGTATAATAAGTATAATAAGAATAAGTATAATAAGTATAAGTATAAATATAATAAGTATAAATATAATAAGTATAAATATAATAAGTATAAATATAATAAGTATAAATATAATAAGTATAAATATAATAAGTATAAATATAATTATAATAAGTATAAATATAATAAGTATAATATAAATATAATAAGTATAATATAAATATAATAAGTATAATATAATAAGTAAAATAAGTATAATAAGAATAAGTATAAGTATAATAAGTATAAATATAATAAGTATAAGTATAAATATAATAAGTATAATATAAGTATAAGTATAAATATAATAAGTATAATATAAGTATAAGTATAAATATAATAAGTATAATAAGAATAAGTATAATATAAGTATAAGTATAATATAATAAGTATAATAAGTATAAATATAATAAGTATAAGTATAAATATAATAAGTATAATATAAGTATAAGTATAAATATAATAAGTATAATAAGAATAAGTATAATATAAGTATAAGTATAATATAATAAGTATAATAAGTATAAATATAATAAGTATAAATATAATAAGTATAATATAAATATAAGTATAATATAAATATAATAAGTATAATATAATAAGTATAATAAGTATAATAAGAATAAGTATAAGTATAAGTATAAATATAATAAGTATAAATATAATAAGTATAAATATAATAAGTATAAATATAATAAGTATAAATATAATAAGTATAAATATAATAAGTATAAATATAATAAGTATAATAAGAATAAGTATAATAAGAATAAGTATAATAAGAATAAGTATAATAAGAATAAGTATAATAAGAATAAGTATAATATAATAAGTATAAGTATAAATATAAGTATAAATATAATAAGTATAAAATAAGTATAATATAATAAGTATAAATATAATAAGTATAATATAAGTATAATAAGTATAATATAAGTATAAATATAATAAGTATAATAAGTATAATATAATAAGTATAATAAGTATAATATAATAAGTATAATAAGTATAATAAGTATAATATAATAAGTATAATAAGTATAAGTATAATAAGTATAATATAATAAATATAAGTATAATATAAGTATAATATAATAAGTATAATATAAGTATAAGTATAATATAAGTATAAATATAATAAGTATAATATAATAAATATAAGTATAATATAAGTATAATATAATAAGTATAATATAAGTATAAGTATAATATAAGTATAAATATAATAAGTATAATAAGTATAAGTATAATAAGTATAAGTATAATAAGTATAATAAGTATAATATAATAAGTATAAGTATAATAAGTATAATATAATAAATATAAGTATAATATAAGTATAATATAATAAGTATAATATAAGTATAAGTATAATATAAGTATAAATATAATAAGTATAATATAATAAATATAAGTATAATATAAGTATAATATAAGTATAATATAAGTATAAGTATAATATAAGTATAAATATAATAAGTATAATATAATAAATATAAGTATAATATAAGTATAATATAATAAGTATAATATAAGTATAAGTATAATATAAGTATAAATATAATAAGTATAATAAGTATAAGTATAATAAGTATAAGTATAATAAGTATAATAAGTATAATATAATAAGTATAATAAGTATAAGTATAATAAGTATAATATAATAAATATAAGTATAATATAAGTATAATATAATAAGTATAATATAAGTATAAGTATAATATAAGTATAAATATAATAAGTATAATAAGTATAAGTATAATAAGTATAAGTATAATAAGTATAATATAATAAGTATAAGTATAATAAGTATAATATAATAAATATAAGTATAATATAAGTATAATATAATAAGTATAATATAAGTATAAGTATAATAAGTATATAAGTCAAGTGGGTGAATCATTGGATAGTTTTGTTTAGTTCAGTTTATATATCTGCCATGTGTATAATAGTAAGACTAAAACTGGTAGGGGGTGCTGGGAGTTGTAGTTCGGGGAGTTGTAGTTCAATATAGAAAAAATACCTCTGTGTTGTAAAAAGTGACAAGTTGAATTAATTTGGTCAGACAACCAGACAATGTTTCAGGCTTCGTCTCGCCTTTCTCAAGCCTCACACACACACACACAGGTGTTGAACAACACAACTTCTATTATTTATAATATATCTAGAGAGGCTCAGCTTGGGGACAATGAGGTTCTAATTCTTATCTACCCACCTCAATTCCTGGCTCATCCTCTGTAAAGGGAGAGTTTACCTTTGGTAATTATGTTGGACTACAACTCCCACAACCTCGATTGTGTGTTATAGAATGCTGGGAGTTGTAGTCCATCTGGGGCCCAAGGTTAAGAAAGTCGGATAAACTATAGATGTATAAGAGAACTTGATTTAAATGTTTTAAAGAGGCTTAACTTGGCCTTTCCTGTTCCTTTAGAGCTCGTCCTACTGGGGGGCCACAATCAGCCACATGGGGCTGATAACGCCCATGTGATAATGATGCAGACCTGATAGATCAGAGAGAGAAGCAATCTGAGGGTCACCCGGTGTTGCAGAACTACAATTCCCAGCATTCCTCCTGAGTCTCAGTTGTTGCTGGAAGCTGTAGTTCCATATACAGATTGCTGTGTCTGTCCCTTGTATAACCTTATAGAAAGTGCAGGATAAGGGCTATTTACAAAGCATGATGGGAAATTGTTGCTTTTGGGCCTTTCTGGGTTAAGGGTCAGGGTAGGAGCCGGTTTCTCTGGTTGAGACTTGTCATTCCAGTACGGCCAGCAGCGCCTGGGGGTGGGGGGTTAAAGTTAAATGGGAGTCATTATGGCAGTTGTTGCCTCAAGCCCAGTGCACAGGAATGTACCGCCTCCCGCTGGCAGTTGAGGGGTTAAGCAGAGAGGCTCCTCCCACATTGGCTGCTTTGGGGTCAATCGCTGCTGAGAGCGTCAGGGAGACGGAGCTTCATGGCAGGAGCGCAGGTAAATGTTCATTTTAGTCTTACATTTGGGAATATAGGAGCTTTGCACTGTTACTCAACTACTTGTCTAATGCTGGGAGTTGTAGTTCATACAGTGCGGATATTGCTCTGTCTTATTCTGACATTCCACAGACTTTAGGATCTTTATCTCTGATCCCACCCGGCTGGTTTGGCTTTTTATTGGAATTTTACCCTCGGGGGGGAATTTTATAATAAATATCAATAGCGGAGAAACAGCAGAATGACTCAATTGTAGCTCCTCCCTGTGGCCCCAGGCCTGGTCTTTCTACTATGCACACAGCGCCCTCCAGTGGGGATCCTGCATGCGTTCTCTTATACTTATTATCTCCTGCACTCGTGTTCTATAGGAAATATAGTATAAGCCAACACGTTCTGTCCATTCCCAGCCAATTACAATTGAGTTATTGACCCTAAGTAAAGTGGTGGTGGCCCCGACGTCTTCTAATGGGGCCCTCTAACCGGCCACATGGCTGTGCCATCGTAAAGGGGTGGTTCACCTTTAAGTTAACTTTTAGTATGTTATAGAACGGCTAATTCTGAGCAACTTTTCAATTGGTCTTCATTATTTTTTATAATTTTTTTCTTCTTCTTCTGACTCTTTCCAGCTTTCCCCCGGAGGGGGTCACTGACCCCATCTAAAAACCGAACGCTCTGTAAGGCTACAAATGTATTGTGTAGTGATGCGAATCACTAAACAATCAGGATTCGGTTTGGGATTCGGCCTTTTTCAGCAGGATTCGGTTTCGGCCGAACCGAATATGCAAATTATGTGCGGGAAGTAAAAAAGTTTTCCCCTTCCCAACCCTAATTTGCATATGCAAATTAGGATTCACTTCGGTATTCAGCCGAATCTTTCACCAAGAATTTGGGGATTCGGCATTTAGTGCATTCCTAGTATTGTTATTGCTACTTTTTATTACTCTTCTTTCTATTCAGGCCTCTCCTATTCATATTCCAGTCTCTTATTCACATCAACGCATGGTTGCTAGGGGAATTAGGACCCTAGCAACCAGATGGCTGAAATTGCAAACTGGAGAGCTGCTGAATAAAAAGCGAAATAAATCAAAAACCACAAATAATAAAAAATGAAAACCAATTGCAAATTGTCTCAGAATATCCCTCTCTACATCATACTAACAGTTAACTCAAAGGAGCACAGCCCCTTTAAGAAGCATGATAGGGCAGTTCTAGTAGGAGCCCCACGGGCGTAATTACTGGTAGTACCCACAGTCTCATTGGTGGCATGATACACAAAAACAAACAGTTACTCATGCACTGGCTCTTGATTGGTCCCTGGGGCCAACAAGAAAATAAAATGCACTCTCATCTCTGAGCTCTGGCTCCTGGGAGGCTGGTCTGCACTTTACAACCAATCAGCTGCCTCTAAAGGGAATGGGAAGTGCTCAGCTCTTGTGCTGTGATTAGAAGCCCTCAGGGCATTGTGTCTCCAGGCTGCCAGATATTAGGGACGCTCTCCAATGCTCACAACTCAACAGGAGCCGTAATCGATCCCCAAAACTTGCTCTGCTACAGGAATGCTGTATTTAAAGGGGAAGTAAACCTTAACATTCACCTTTAGTGTCATGCAGGGTGATTGTGTAATCCTGATATGGATTGAAAAGTGATATTTATGTGGGTTTATGGGGTTTTTTTTTTATTTGCTTTGTGTCTCTGTAGTTTAGAATTTAAACTGGTCGCTAGGGAACGTGTATATGAATCTTTACATGTGGCTGCGGCAATATACAGTAGTACAAACTGGGGACAAAGGTTGGAACAAGACACAAATATAGACAGTGGCGAAAGTTAAAAAAAAAAAGAAAAAGGAGGAGGAATCTGAAGCATGTCAAGGGAAATGAGGGAGCAGGTACCTGTCCTGCAGAGCTTGCAATCTTAACAGCTTAGAGAAAAGTAGGGTAAAAGTCTGAAGGGCAAGCAGTGCTAATAATCATTATCTTGATCCTGTTTTATATTTGCCCAGTTCAATAAAAGGGGTTGTTTGCCTTTAAGTATGATTTGCTTTTCATTTTTTTTATTTGCGTTTTTTCCCCCCAGTTATTTAGCTTTTTATTCAGCAGCTCTCTTGTTTCAGCAATCTGGTAGCTAGGGTCCAAGTTCCCCTAGCAACCATGCATTGATTTAAATAAGAAACTGGAACATGAATAGGAGAGGCCTGAATAGAAAGAGGAGTAATAAAAAGTAGCATTAACAATACATTTGTAAAAGGCAAAAATCTGGAAAGACTTAGTGTTCGTGAAGAAGGAGCCCAAAATATTATAAAAATGAAAAAAACTTTATTAGGACATACTCTAGCCTGATGCTTTTCGTGCCAAAGGTGGGCACTTACTCATAGGTAATAAGCGCCCATGCACGAAATGTGTCAGGCTAGAGTATGTCCTAATTTAGTTTTTTTTATAATATTTGGGCTCCGTCTTAGTAAGTAAGTCTTTCCCGATTTTTGCCTTTTGAAATTATTTAAATATGTACAACCCTTGGACTGAGGGTACTTTGGGATATGACTACTGTGTATAATAATTCTTTATCCTCTTTGAATAAGACATCTGTGACTTTAATCACTTTTTTTTTAAAAAAAGTGGAGGCATACACCACAGCAAAATTTAACAATACATTTGTAGCCTTACAGAGCATTTGTTTATTAGATGGGGTCGGCGACCCCCATTTAAAAGCTGGAAAGCGTCAAAAGAAAAAGGCAAATAAAAAAAAAACTGAAAACTAAACAATGAAGACCAATTGAAAAGTTGCTTAGAAATTTAACTAAAACTTAACTTAAAGGCGAACCAACTGTTTAACCATAGCCAAAATATAGGACAGGCAGTGTAATAAGACTGCAGAGACAACTTTGGCCACTAAGGGGAGCTCTTGCCCCATTAAACGGATTTTCCTGGTTATTAGAGCTCATTGCAGTGGAAAAGAAACCGTTCAGCTCTTTTAGGTGAATTCAAGTCCCCGTTGATATTGTGAATAAAGTACTCCCTCTTGTAAATAATAAGGATATTATAAGTTACCGAGGCGTTCCATGGCCATATAAAAACACGAGGCCGAAAAACTTCTAATATCCTCATATACTTTATTTATTATAATACACAAGTTTCAGTGAGTCATGTGACAGAAATGACATCACTACTTACCGTTTATAACTGATGACATCACTTGTCACCGTTTATTAGGATATAGTTTACAAGATATTCATGGCTTTTGTGTATTATAAGAATATAATTTACAATCTAATTTGTCTCTTTTGTATTTTATTACAATAATCGCTGAATAATACATTAACTTTTTTTGTTTTTTCCTCTCCCTGACTTTGCCACCCCGTGTATTCCCGTTGCCCCCCCCCGTGTGTTCCCGTTGCCCCCTTCTCTGACCCCAGGGCACAGTGTTCAGCTTGGACTCGGAGGAAGAAGACGTCCAGGGTCTCATTGCTGAGGACAGTAACGACATCTACATCCTGACCAGCGATAACTCGGAGCAAGTGAGCCCCCCGGAGAGCTTGGCCGTCTCCTCGTCTTGGCAAACGGAGAGCTTGCCCACTTCCCTTGGGCCAGAGTCCTGGCAGCAGGTGGTCATGGACCCCGAAGAACTCAAGAGCTTGGACAGCAACGGGGGCGGAGAAGAGCGGAGTGAAAACAACTCCTCCAATTCCGACATTGTCCACGTGGAGAAGGAGGAGATCGCTGAGGTTATAGAGGAGGCGTCGGTGGTTGGCCAAGTGGAGGACATCATGGTGGAACATAGAGACGTCCTTCTGACCGACTCTGCTTTCGCCTCCACTATCTTAGAGACCTCAGAGTCTGCTCTGGTGGAAGAGAGACGCAGCCCGACTCCACCCGCTCCCAAGCCTGAGCCTCCAACAGAGGAGCCCCCCATACAGGGACAGTTGCAGAAGGAACCCGCGCCCCCCTCCGAGGAGGCAAAAGAAGAGAGCCCCCCGCCAACTCCGTTCGATACAGGCAAGATCCCACCTCCCGCGTCCCAGCTTCTGCCTCCAAGTTCTGGATCGGGAGAAGAGAAGCCGGTTCTGCTCCCCGAGGGGAAGTCGATCTTGTTATACGGAGGCGCTGCAGCGGTCGCCATCTTGGCAGTAGCCGTAGGAATGGTGGTGGCGCTAAGGAAGAAGTAGCTTGTCGTAGGGCGGGAGACCATTCTCTTTCCCCTCTGCCTCCAAACCTGTGGTCGGCTCCTTCCTATACACAAATAATTGCTCTTTTCCCAACTGCACCGGCCAGCGGCACTCTCCTATTAAACAGCCGGGTCTCCGCGAGTAGAGGCCTCTTCTAATTTGGGGTGGTAATTCTTAATCACTATAGGGGTGCAAAGGCCTCTATGCTGGAGATAATCACTGCACCAGTGAGCCTCAGATGTATTGCTTTGGTACCAGTAGCAGTTTTATACAGCTGTTATCTGCTTGTGGGCCTTTTATGCAAAAAAAAAAGTCCAATGGCAAAATTTGGGGTACAATTAATAATTCAGGGAGACTTGTTGAAATGTTTAGGATGAACTCGGGCATTTAACCCATCACCCACCCACCCAAAAAGCTCAGCAGATCAGAAGAGGCAGTGTAATCCCAGTAGGGCTGGTACAGAACACTAAAATGGCACTAAAACTAAACAAAATATGGATTTAGGGGAACACTAATGATTGGGCACGTGGAACCCCTCAAACATGGAATTTTTTATTTAAGGAAAATCCCCCTGGCATAAATGGGTGCCAAGCAGCTGCCAGTCTGTATGCAATTGCTTCTATTAAGTGTCAGCGGCATCATGTCTGGCAGTTATGGGCCATACCCCTATGCACACACTGAAAAACTGTCAGTCACAGTGAGGGGCGTGGCTGCCGAGTAGGCAGGCCAGTTAAAGGGACGCAGTGATTTGCCCCTTGTGCTCATGGGTAGTTTTTGGCCAGCGCTTGACTCCCCATTGGCTCATAAAGGAGTCAGGGAAGTTTGTTCAGACTTAAATTATATATTTTTTTAAAGGGGAAGTTGGCCTGTGACCTAAAAATCCGAAAGAGAGAGAAGAGCCGCTCCTATTTGTTTTCCATTTTGGGTCGGCCAGTATATAGGCCCTTATACTCGCTGCTGTGGCCCCTTGCAACCTGGGGTGCTGTAGCCAATCAGAGTGCCCAGAGAAAAATCTCCCAAGGACTTAAAAGATTTCATTGTAAATGTGCCGGCTGATCCCTGCAGGAAGTTGCAATATTTGTGTAGGGCAATGCCAGGGGCCCCGTTATCTACTGCCACATTCTAGTGCCCCCTGCTGGCCATTGCTCGTAGTTAATCTGACTGCCCTGGGGCCCCACAATTCACTACAAAGCTGTGCAGGGGGTGTAACTGTCTCCCCGTGGGGTTCAGTTCTATTTGTATCTCTACCGGATTCAATTTGTAATGAGATGGGTATTGGGCATGGATCACTGCAAACATTGATTCACATATTATTTTATTAATGACAAAATAACAATTGTATTTTTTTAACCCCTGAGCTGCTGGGTGGGTTTATTAAGGGACTGAACTGTAGGCACGTCTAGCAGGAAAGGGGGGGGGGGAGGGGTAAAATGGGCTTAAAAACCTCTGTGCCATTAACTGTCATATAAATGATCTTGTCTGGACCTGGAGATGATGTGATCACTTTATAAATATGTTGATATTTTCCCCACGTTGGACCCTGTGTTTTTATTTGGCAGAGAACAGGACTTGGCTTTCATTTTCCAAGTACAGAGAAGAACAACTAAGCTCATAAAGGGAATGGAAGGGACTCGGTTATGGGGGAAGGCGGGTCAAGTTCGGATTCGTTATCTGGGGAAAGGGCAGATAAGGGGGGATATGATCACTATTTATAGATATCTAAGGGAAAAACATTTCTGTGACTCCGATTGGGCTGGAGTCGGTTAATGTAAAGGGGAACTTTACTCTTGACAGGGGTAGTTCACCTTTAAATTAACTGTTAGTATGCTGTAGGGAGGGATATTCTGAGACTATTTGCAATTGGTTTTCATTTTTTATTATTTGTGGTTTTTGAGTTATTTAGCTATTTTTTCAGCAGCTCAGCAGTTTGCAATTCCGTTGCTAGGGTCCATATTACCATAGAAACCATGCACTGATTTGAATAAGAGACTGGAATATGAATAGGAGAGGCCGGAATAGAAAGATGAGGAATAAAAAAGTAGCAATAACAATACATTTGTAGCCTTACAGAGCATTTGTTTTTAGATGGGGTCAGCGACCTCCATTTGAAAGCTGGAAAGGGTCATAAGAAAAAGGCAAATATTAGCAATTAATATAGACTGAAAAAGGTTGAACTTGAGGGACACGTTGCTTAGAACTGGCCCATTCCCTAACATACTACAAGTAAACGTAGAGGTAAATTTCCCCTTTCATTAAAAAGAACATCAGAAACGTACGACGATTCGTATTTTATTATTAACGTCCAATTGAAAATCAAAGACCTGAGGAGGATTTGAAAGTTGAATAATGTCCCCGTGGGAGTGTAACGGTTAATATAATGGAAGCATTGGGGGGGAGGGGCTAGCAAAGACTAAAGAAGAATCGGGCAGAGGACACTTATCATTGGTGGGATTCAGGGGGGATCTATAAAGCAACTTCCTTCCCCATTAAACATTAAATAACAAAAAATGTGAAAGAAAAAAAAAAAGATTTTGGTAAAAAAAAAAAATGCAATTGTTCATTTTTCCACGACGACACGTAATTGTCTCTGAATGATTCCTCTGTGCTCACCGACTGCCGCCTGCTGGGGCTTTAACGTTGCGCATCATCAGCTTCTCATCTCCGAAATCCTGGGTCCGGCCAATCAGCATTCACCTCTGCACGGGGGAGACACAAGGAGGGGTCGTGAGACACGGGAAGAAACAGTGCTTCACCTTATTAACGTTTCGTATAAATCTAAGCAACTTTTCAATTGGTCTTCATTATTTATAGTTTTTTTTTAATTATTTGCCTTTTTCAAATGGGGGGTCACTGACCCCACCTAAAAACAAATGCTCTATAAGGCTACAAATTTATTGTTACTTTTTATTACTCATCGTTCTTTTCAGCCCCTCTCCTATTCATATTCCAGTCTATTATTCAAATTACCCTAGCATGGTTGCTAGGGTAATTTGGACCCTAGCAACCAGATTTCTAAATAAAAAGCTAAATAACGCAAAAACCACAAATAATATAAAAGTTAACTTTTAGTAGGTTAGAGAAAACAGCTAATTCTAAGCAGCGTTTCAATTGGCCTTCATTTTTTCTTTTTTTTTTTTATAGTTTATGAATTATTTGCCTCCTTCTTATGACTTTTTCCAGCTTTCAAATAGGGGTTAGTGACCCGATCTAAAAAGACTAATGCTCTGTAAGGCTACACTTTATTGTTGCTGCTTCTTTTTATTACTCATCTTTCTATTCTGTCCTCTCTTATTCATATTCTAGTCCCTTATTCATATCAATGCATGGTTGCTAGGGTAAGTTGGACCCTAGCAACCAGACTGCTTGAATTGCGAACTGGAGAGCTGCTGAATAAAAAGCTAAGTAACTCAAAAGCCACAGATAATAATAAATGAAAACCAATTGCAAATTCTCAGAATATCCCTCTCTACATCATACTTAGTTAATTTTAAGGTGAACACCCCCTTTAATTATCTGTAGGACATGCTGTCCTGTCCATTTTAGGGATGCACCAAATCCACTGTTTTGGATTTGGCCAAATACCAAATCATATGCAAATTAGGGGTGGGAAGGGGAAAACATTTTTTACTTAGTTGTTTTGCAACGAAAAGTCACATGATTTCCCTCCCACCCCTAATTTGCATATACAAATTTGGATTCAGTTCGGACGAATCATGCTGAAAAAGGCTGAATCCCAAACCGAATCCTGGATTCGGCGCATCCCTAGTCCATATGTCGACCAATAAGCTGCCAAATTGGCCTGGACGGGACAAGTTGGCAGTTGTTATGGTTCCCATACACTGAGAGATCCGCTCGTTTGGCGATGTCGTCAAACGAGCGGATCTCTCCCCGATATGCCCAGGGGTGGACAATATCGAGCCCTAGGGCCCAACGATCGGTTCCTAACAAATAGCAATGGGCGGTCGGATCGCGGGACCGCATTAACGAATAGATGCGGCCGCGATCCGACGGGATCTGGCCGACTTTCGGCCAGATCTCGATCGGTGAAGCCCGTCGGGGGCCCCATACACGGTCTGTCGGCAGCTTTTATCGGCCTGTGTATGGCCACCTTTAGTCTGCTCTGATTGGTCAATGCTCTTATTGTCAATGGTCACTTGCTCAGACCCCGCCCCTCGGGCACCTGTCGGGCGAGACGCTCTAAACAAGCGCGGTAGTTCCTCTCTACGAACTGTGTGGTGGTGTGGCAGATGTTGTGGAGCAGAGAGGGGGCGTTGGTCACGGCTTTCTTGGTCAGGATCATGGCTACGGCCACGGTGGCTAACTCCTGCTCCACCCCCGGGGGCGCTGTCTGCACCAGCGACTGGACTGTGGCTGCCAAATGCTGGGGAGACACAATGGAACATTCCAGGGGTAAGTTGCTCATGAATAATCAGGCAAATAAGGCTCCAGTGCTATTAACCCAGAGCAGCCAATCGGAAGAAAGGATGTGTTGTTTGAAAGCTAACTTCTGATTGGTTGCTAAAGGTTACACGCAGCAAACCTCATAAGCAGGCTGGGAAAAGGCCACTCCCACTGCAAACATTTCCTAGGGGTGACCATACTGGGCAATACCAAGTTAGTGTGGGTAGAAATCAGAACCCTTCACTCACCTCCTCATCCAGCGTGTTATTGAGCATGGCGTCCACTAGCCCGTCGACTACCTCTGGTTTTATCTTCATCTCTCGCTCCAGTTTATCGCCGATTTCCGCCAACTGAGCGGCAATCCTGCGGCACAGCTCCTCATCCTCTACCGGGAGAGAGAGAAAAATGGGGCCTCAGTAGGGGCAAGCCACCCACCCCCCTTATAAAATGAATGTTCACCTTTAAATTAACTTTTAGTATGATGTAGAGAGGGATATTCTGAGACAACTTGCATTTGTTATTTGTGGTTTGGGAGTTATTTAGCTTTTTATTTAGCAATCTGGTTGCTAGGGTCCAAATTCCCCTAGCAACCATGCATTGATTTGAATAAGAGACTGGAATATGAATAGGAGAGGCCTGAATAGAAAGATGAGTAAATAGCTATAACAATACATTTGTAGCATTACAGATTTTCTTTTATTTAATGTGGGGTCAGTGACCCCCATTTGTAAGCTGGAAAGAGGCAAAACTCAAAAACTATACAATATAAATAATAAAGACTAATTGCAAAGATGCCAGGAATTGGCCATTCTATAACATGCTCCAATTGACATCAAAGATGAACCACCCCTTTATTAAGCTCTTACAATGGCAGATCTCTGATTGGCTCTCCCTCGCCCCCATTACAAATAACATACAGGTAATTAGGATCTTGGGAGAGCAATGACAGGAGGTGATGATCCTGCCTCCACAAATACACTTACCTTCTTCCAATTGAATTATGTCTGTAGATTTTAATGGGACATTTCCATCCGTTTCCAGATCCCCCTCGCAACAACGCATCGACACTCCCTGTTGCCTCATTGGTCCCCGCTTCATCCCTCTTCCCGAAAACAAGTTCAGCTCCTCCCAGACTTCATTGTTCTTTAAGTCGATCTCCAGGTAGGAGAGAAGGATCTTTTCTACACTGAGTGTCATCCTGCAGCCAGGGAACAATTAGGAACCATCAGATGGGTACATAGGTAGGTACTGAGGCTCCACCAGGATTATATGTTTGTATAACAGCAGCCCCTTATGTTTGCTCATAGTCTGTACAGAGAGATCCCATAAAACTATGGCAGTATAGGTATTCCCTTGTACTAAGCACAATTCAGCAGGAACAGTCCCTAAGTTTGCTCATAGTCTGTACAGAGAGATCCCATAAAACTATGGCAGCATAGGTATTCCCTGTACTAAGCACAATTCAGCAGGAACAGTCCCTAAGTTTCCTCATAGTCTGTACAGAGAGATCCCATAAAACTATGGCAGCATAGGTATTCCCTGTACTAAGCACAATTCAGCAGGAACAGTCCCCTAAGTTTGCTCATAGTCTGTACAGAGAGATCCCATAAAACTATGGCAGCATAGGTATTCCCCTGTACTAAGCACAATTCAGCAGGAACAGTCCCCTAAGTTTGCTCATAGTCTGTACAGGGAGATCCCATAAAACTATGGCAGCATAGGTATTCCCTGTACTAAGCACAATTCAGCAGGAACAGTCCCCTAAGTTTGCTCATAGTCTGTACAGAGAGATCCCATAAAACTATGGCAGCATAGGTATTCCCTGTACTAAGCACAATTCAGCAGGAACAGCCCCTAAATTTGCTCATAGTCTGTATAGAGAGATCCCATAAAACTATGGCAGCATAGGTATTCCCCTGTACTAAGCACAATTCAGCAGGAACAGCCCCTAAGTTTGCTCATAGTCTGTATAGAGAGATCCCATAAAACTATGGCAGCATAGGTATTCCCTGTACTAAGCACAATTCAGCAGGAACAGTCCCCTAAATTTGCTCATAGTCTGTACAGAGAGATCCCATAAAACTATGGCAGCATAGGTATTCCCTGTACTAAGCACAATTCAGCAGGAACAGTCCCTAAGTTTGCTCATAGTCTGTACAGAGAGATCCCATAAAACTATGACAGTATAGGTATTCCCTGTACTAAGCACAATTCAGCAGGAACAGCCCCTAAGTTTGCTCATAGTCTGTATAGAGAGACCCCATAAAACTATGGCAGCATAGGTATTCCCTGTACTAAGCACAATTCAGCAGGAACAGTCCCCTAAGTTTGCTCATAGTCTGTATAGAGAGAGCCCATAAAACTATGGCAGCATAGGTATTCCCTGTACTAAGCACAATTCAGCAGGAACAGTCCCCTAAGTTTGCTCATAGTCTGTACAGAGAGATCCCATAAAACTATGGCAGCATAGGTATTCCCTGTACTAAGCACAATTCAGCAGGAACAGCCCCTAAGTTTGCTCATAGTCTGTATAGAGAGATCCCATAAAACTATGGCAGCATAGGTATTCCCCTGTACTAAGCACAATTCAGCAGGAACAGTCCCCTAAGTTTGCTCATAGTCTCTACAGAGAGATCCCATAAAACTATGGCAGCATAGGTATTCCCTGTACTAAGCACAATTCAGCAGGAACAGTCCCTAAGTTTGCTCATAGTCTGTACAGAGAGATCCCATAAACTATGGCAGCATAGGTATTCCCTGTACTAAGCACAATTCAGCAGGAACAGCCCCTAAGTTTGCTCATAGTCTGTATAGAGAGATCCCATAAAACTATGGCAGCATAGGTATTCCCCTGTACTAAGCACAATTCAGCAGGAACAGTCCCCTAAGTTTGCTCATAGTCTCTACAGAGAGATCCCATAAAACTATGGCAGCATAGGTATTCCCTGTACTAAGCACAATTCAGCAGGAACAGTCCCTAAGTTTGCTCATAGTCTGTACAGAGAGATCCCATAAACTATGGCAGCATAGGTATTCCCTGTACTAAGCACAATTCAGCAGGAACAGTCCCCTAAGTTTGCTCATAGTCTGTACAGGGAGATCCCATAAAACTATGGCAGCATAGGTATTCCCTGTACTAAGCACAATTCAGCAGGAACAGTCCCCTAAGTTTGCTCATAGTCTGTACAGAGAGATCCCATAAAACTATGGCAGCATAGGTATTCCCTGTACTAAGCACAATTCAGCAGGAACAGCCCCTAAATTTGCTCATAGTCTGTATAGAGAGATCCCATAAAACTATGGCAGCATAGGTATTCCCCTGTACTAAGCACAATTCAGCAGGAACAGCCCCTAAGTTTGCTCATAGTCTGTATAGAGAGATCCCATAAAACTATGGCAGCATAGGTATTCCCTGTACTAAGCACAATTCAGCAGGAACAGTCCCCTAAATTTGCTCATAGTCTGTACAGAGAGATCCCATAAAACTATGGCAGCATAGGTATTCCCTGTACTAAGCACAATTCAGCAGGAACAGTCCCTAAGTTTGCTCATAGTCTGTACAGAGAGATCCCATAAAACTATGACAGTATAGGTATTCCCTGTACTAAGCACAATTCAGCAGGAACAGCCCCTAAGTTTGCTCATAGTCTGTATAGAGAGACCCCATAAAACTATGGCAGCATAGGTATTCCCTGTACTAAGCACAATTCAGCAGGAACAGTCCCCTAAGTTTGCTCATAGTCTGTATAGAGAGAGCCCATAAAACTATGGCAGCATAGGTATTCCCTGTACTAAGCACAATTCAGCAGGAACAGTCCCCTAAGTTTGCTCATAGTCTGTACAGAGAGATCCCATAAAACTATGGCAGCATAGGTATTCCCTGTACTAAGCACAATTCAGCAGGAACAGCCCCTAAGTTTGCTCATAGTCTGTATAGAGAGATCCCATAAAACTATGGCAGCATAGGTATTCCCCTGTACTAAGCACAATTCAGCAGGAACAGTCCCCTAAGTTTGCTCATAGTCTCTACAGAGAGATCCCATAAAACTATGGCAGCATAGGTATTCCCTGTACTAAGCACAATTCAGCAGGAACAGTCCCTAAGTTTGCTCATAGTCTGTACAGAGAGATCCCATAAACTATGGCAGCATAGGTATTCCCTGTACTAAGCACAATTCAGCAGGAACAGTCCCTAAGTTTGCTCATAGTCTGTACAGAGAGATCCCATAAAACTATGACAGCATAGGTATGCCAATATTATTATTTAATATTTTAAAGTGTTTAATATTAATTTAGTCTAGTAGGAAATCCTAATGCGACAGTGTCTCCATACCATGTCAGAGCTGCTCTATACCTCAAAGCCTAACGGGGAGGGGGGTTGTTTATACAGAGGGCTTCTCGTGGACTGCTGATTTGTTTTGCTTGGGGTCATTGGGAGCAGGAAGTAGAATGTGACTTTACATTCAATTTCACATTCAGTATTTCCTAATTAATACAAAAGCCCCTATTCATTGCACTTATATTGCACAAGGGGGTTATATTGCCCCTTTAAATACCCAATATCCCAAGAGATAGAGCTAGGTCACGCCCTCTTGCCCCTCCCTAAATCCTCGGGGGTATTACACAACCCCCTCTATGATCTTATATGAAATCGGGGCTTCCCCCATACTGGGGTGTAGGTTCCCCTCTCCCTGGGGGCATCTGCATTGGTGGGGGGTTCATATTCTTTCACTTACTATTGAATGTATCCGGCTCATCTCATAGGCTGGGAATTTCCCAATTTTACACCTGGCCTTAACTGGCCCCTTGGGAAGGGCCTTTAGAACCCGCCCAATTCAAAAATACAGGAAAACAAAGCACACACAAAAAAGACTGGTTGCTATAGAAACTAAATATAAAATAGGGTGCAGTTGCTGGGCAGAGTTTATACTATATGATATATTGCCCCTGCCCACACCCTCTTGCCTTACTATACACACACTATACCACAGTTACTGCTCCTACCCTGGATCAACTGGCAGTTAGGCAGGTTAAAAAAAAGTAAAAAGGTTGGACTTGATGGACGTGTCTTTTTTCAACCTAACTTACTATGACTATTCACACTATCCCCAGTTACTGCCCCTACCCACACCCTCTTGCCTTATTATACACACTATCACTAGTTACTGCCCCTACCCACACCCTCTTGTCTTACTATTCACACTATCCCCACACTATTCCACAGTTACTGCCCCTACCCAGGCCCGGACTGACAATCTGTGGGTTCAGGCAAATGCCAGAGGGACTGCTATAAGGTGCCATAGAAAGTCAGTATTTAGTGGGCTGGTGGGGACTGTTTGGGCCTCTGTGTGGGCTGATTGGGCCTCTGTGTACCTGAAATGCCAGGGCCTATTTTGACTCTCAGTCCAGGTCTGCCCCTACCCATCCCTCTTGCCTTACTATACACACTATCCCCACACTATCCCCAGTTACTGCCCCTACCCACACCCTCTTGCCTTACTCTACACACTATCCCCACACTATTCCACTATTACTGCCCCTACCCATACCCTCTTGCCTTACTATACACACTATCCCCACACTATTCTACAGTTACTGCTTCTACCCACACCCTCTTGCCTTACTCTACACACTATCCCCAGTTAATGCCCCTACCCACACCCTTTTGCCTTATTATACACACTATCACTAGTTACTGCCCCTGCCCACACCCTCTTGCTCTACTATAAACACTATCCCACAGTAACTGCCCCTACACCTGACACCATGTTGCCTTACTACACACAGCATCACAGATGCATCCTGTTCACCTATACCACTGTACCCCTATACTACTGTACCCCTATACCACTGTACCCCTATACCACTGTACCCCTATACTACTGTACCCCATACCACTGTACCCCTATACCACTGTACCCCTATACTACTGTACCCCATACCACTGTACCCCTATACTACTGTACCCCTATACCACTGTACCCCTATACCACTGTACCCCTATACCACTGTACCCCTATACTACTGTACCCCATACCACTGTACCCCACACCCTTTCTATGAAAAAATGAGCAAATAGAGTTCCTGATATTCCCACTGCATAAATCTGCCACTCAGTGCAGCCCCCAACACGCCCACAGCCGTGTAGAGCCAGTGCATGAGGGGTTAAATAGAAGTTGCTGCTCGGGGATCCCTGCGACTCACCTTCCCTGGTACAAACTCGCAGCGCTGATGTCTCTCCCTGTGCTGCTCACTGACTCCCTCACTGTCTCTGCTGTCTCTGAGTGACCCAGAGCATTGTGCAAGGGGTAATTCCCTGTGTGTCTCTGCATCACCTGATCATTCTCTCCATCTGCCCCCTCCCAGCACAAAGGGAAAGTTCTCCCTTCCTTATACACAGCACACTGATCACCCTGTGTATTACTATCATGTATTTATACAACAGAGACACTAGCCCCTTCTCCTTTCCCTTCCTATATTCTTCTTCATTTCTCCTGCAGTCAATAGGCCATGTACTGGCTCTTCTGTGCTTGTGGCCCTTACTGAATAACCAGCATTTCCAGGGAATCCATATTCCTCCACATAACGGGTAATAGTCTATGGATACAGCAATGTGCAGTCTGCAGCCCTCTGTTGCTGAACTACAAATCCCATCATGCCATGCTAAGAGCCAGAGTTTGGCCAGTCCAAGAAATTACTTTAAAACCAGTGAAAAGGTTTATTTCTGAGTAGCGTTCCCCTTTAAATTACTAGCACTATGTAAATAAAGGCTATGGGTACATGAGCGGGGAGTCACACACCTCACCCTAAGTGCCCGGGTCACACGGTGTTGCCCAACTGCAACCAGATCCTCCCTTATTTATCATCCTGACACATTCCTGAAGGATCAGCCTCCCATTAGCACAAACAGCCCAATTACTTAGCAGAGGTGCAAACTCATCACCCTCTTAGCACCCTGATTAACTACCTCCTGACTGCCAACTGGGATCAAAGTGCCAGTACAGAGTGTGTATGATACAGCCGCAGACCCCTGTACTTCAGTTTTACATCACATGCATTAAACTAGCTGCACTCAGTATAAGATTCCCGCATAGACACCTGGCCTATAGACTGTAGCAAATGAACATTCCTTTCTTTCCTTCATGATTGAATGTGGAACTTCCATTCTATTTTCCAGACATATTAATCCAATGGGATGATCAATTACCCCCCCATCCTACAGTGTTGCCCTGCCCCCAACATCCCCCCCTACTGTATAATGACCCCCATCCAGATCAAGCAGACAAAGATCTGTGGGCAGCTTTAGATTGTAAGCTCCAGTGGGGCAGGGACAGATGTATGAGTGACTAGCGACTAGTGCAGCTTCCACTTGTACAAGAGCTTGAACTTGATACTTTGTCTTATTTCAGCCTCAGCCGCTGTGTAACACTATGTTGCCTTCCTATTCCCACTCAGTGTCCCAGAGACCTTCACTCTGACACTACAGAGGAACCTCAATGTTACATCCCCTGATTTTAAGTTTTCTCTCATTTTACTCTGTTGTTTTCTGCTCCCACCTATATATTATACATAACACATTTCCCTCATTTTACATTTTACTCCATTTTTTTCTGGTCCCCTGAAAAACGTAAAATGTGGGTTCTTCTGTATATTTACTTACCTGATATGCAGCCACCTTGTAACCGACTCGCCAGCACCACTGTCTGTCTTCCAATTCCTGCTTCCTGCTCCGCCCCCTCAGCCTGCAGCCCCGCCCACATTTCCTCTTAAAGGCACAGCCTTTGTCTCGCATATCTCTGCACAAAGCATTACTAGTTTCTCATAGATGATACCGGCCCACACTCAGAATTTGCGTATTTTTTACCAGAGACAAAGGGGCTGCTGTAAGACCGTCACTATTTCAGGCCTCTGTGTACCTGCTTATTATATTCAATATATAAACTGTTAAACTGTGGGTTCTGGCAAATGCCAGAGGGGCTGCTGTAAGATGCCATAGTCACTCACTATTTAGTGGGCTGGTGGGGGCCTGTTTGGGCCTCTTGGTACCTGAAAAAAAAAATATATATATATATATATATATATAACCAACCCATGGCTAAATGGCACCCTGTTCTAAAAATGTCCACCCACCACTTTATAGTGTCTTCCTCAGGCCCAAATTTGTCCGGGTCTAGGGGCGGCATGCCGCCCAGCTGCATTAAGGTCAGTTGCGCAAGCGCAATTATGCATATTCAAGACATGCGCATATAAACGGACGCACAAGGTGATGGGGAGGGAGAGGCTGGCAGGGAGGGGAAGTTAAAAAGACATGGAAGCGGAGGAGGAAGGAGAAGGGTAGGGGGACGCGGACGGAGAGGGGGATACGGAGGGAGATGCCTACGGGGAGGGGGGCAATGAGCAGAGATGGCCTAGGGACACCCCATTTGTAAATCCGGGCCTGGTCTTCCTAACTGATGGTTGCTGGGAGTTAAAGTGCACCCAGCATTGGACTGGAACACTGGGGACCCACCGGAGATGCGACACAATGGGCCCTACTGGCAGCCCCTTTTCCGACTTCCAAACTTAATCCACCCCCCCTGCACTCACACCTTCCCGCTGCGTCTTATCATGTGCCAATAATCTCCTTTACTTAAGGGGCAGCTGATCAGAGCAGATCCCACTCCGACCCTGAGTTAGGGTTGCCGCCTTTTCTGGAAAAAAATACCAGCCTTGATATATATATTTATCTTTTTTCCCTATTAATAACATTGGGATCAACCATCATTTTTACTGGCCAGGCCAGTAAAATACCAGCCAGGTGGCAACCCTGCCCTGAGTGCACCGGCCATGTAAGTCAGACATTTGTTTCAATATAGTCGCCCTATACAGGTCAAGCCTATAACTAAGTGCCCAAGTGACACGAAACGCGTTAGGCATGAGTTGTTTATATACATAAAATATGTCTAATTTTTACCTATTATTAGCCTGATCTATGTGTGACCTACTCGAGTGCCTTGCTCCAACATTTTGTTTTTCTACATGCCCTATACAGGTCACCCATAGTCGCCACCTTCTTATATTTTTCTGGGGATGCTCCGAATCCACAATTTTGGGATTCGGCCGAATACTGAACTGAATCCGAATTTGCATGTTCAAATCAGGGCCGGGAAGGGCCAAAGAGAACGGGGCGTGGTTAAAAAAAAAAAAAAGTTTTACTTCCTGGTTTGTGTGAGGAAAAGTCGCATGATTTTAAGGATTTGGTTCAGTCAGGCGATTGGATTCGGCTGAATCTGAAGGCTGGATCGGTGTATTCCCATTAATAACACTGGCATCAAGCGCCATTGGGGCCCAGTCACCTCCTCACCACAATTTGAGCCAGAACTCATTTTAACCCTGTAATTAAAAAAGGCCTAAACTCAGCGTCAGACCGAGTGGCCCAGGGCTCACCAAGCCTGCAGCCTCAGGGGCCCCCACTCCATCCCCCGGGCCCCCCAGCAGCAGGCCTGGTGGGGCCCAAAAGAGCCAGGACCCACTGAGTTTTTTCCCGGTGTCCCGCCAGCCCAGTCCGACCCTGCCTAAACCCACCTGAAATCCAGTCAGTGATGGGCACAAGATATTTTCTCTGGGGGCTTCGGGCGGCAGCTAATGGAGAGGGGCCCTTTGCACCTATAAACAAATACAATTCACATTTTTAAGAAAAACTTCCCAGCCCACAGCGGAACACACACACACACACACACACAGACGAGGGAACCCCTGCTGAATATGAGGGAAGGCTTGTTGGGAGGTAAGGGGTTAATTCAGTTTTTCCCGCTCTTGAGAAACTCTGCCTAATCTGCACGGTAACAAGCTGTCAGCAACAGCACTGCTATTGGCTGGTTCCTTCTGCCGCTGGCAGTTCTGGGGAAAACGTGGCTACAGTGAGTCACAGATGTGCGTGTGGTATCATCCCAGTTCCGTTATGTACCAGCAGCCTCCCACCAATATGTTTATAGTTACGGCTGAAGTGTTATTAATAGTCTGGGGCTCTGGCTGGTGCTGTGGGAGAACAATGGGATGATGATGACTATGGAGGCCTATTATAACTGAAATGGGTCTGGCTACAACAAATGATATAAATGTTAAAGAACAGGGACCCTCCAGCAAAATGAACATTCTCAGCCCCTCCTTCAGCTCTTGCATGAGACTGGGGACGTGTAAAGCAACAGTGACTATTGTGTGTATCGTTTGCACTGCTGTCACAACCTTTTAGCACACGCACCAGTGTCTTCATGTGTCACATCCGGGAGTCGGGGGTCAGTCGCCGGTGCTCAGGTTCAGGCCAAGCTCTTCCTGCCGCCCATCTAATTATGTACCACTTCCGGTGTCGTCTATAGACTCATTTAATCAAATAATCCAGATTTTTAAAAATGATTTCCTTTTTCTGTGTAATAATAAAACAGTAACTTGTACTTGATCCCAACTAAGATATAATTAATCCTTATTGGAAGCAAAACCAGCCAATTGGGTTTATTGTAAAGAAAATCCCAAATCTTGAGCATTCTGGATAACAGGTCCCATACCTGTATATAGATAAGATGATTACCTGTGGAAAAGGAACTAAAATGTTCTGAAAGTGTGCTGTGATTATCATTTTATTTAGCCAATAAAAGTATCACATTTACAAAACTGTTTTATCTTTCATATCAAATGTTTTAACGAATAGGTAGGTAGATAGATAGATAGATAGATAGATAGATAGATAGATAGATAGATGATAGTCAGATAGATATATGATAGTCAGATAGATAGATGATAATCAGATATATAGATAGATAGATAGATAGATAGATAGATAGATAGATAGATAGATAGATAGATAGATGATAGATGATGGATAGATAGATGTTAGATAGATATATAGATAGTCAGATAGATAGATGATAGATAAATGATAGATGATAGATAGATATATAGATAGTCAGATAGATAGATGATAGATAGATAGATAGATGATAGTCAGATAGATCGTCAGATAGATAGATGATAGATAAATGATAGATAGATGATAGTCAGTTAGATAGATGATAGATTATAGTCAGATAGATGATAGAAAGACAGACAGATAGATGATAGTCAGATAGATAGATAAATAGATAGATGATAGTCAGAGAGATAGATAGATAGATAGATAGATGATAGATATATAGATAGATGATAGATATATAGATAGATGATAGATAGATAGATAGATATATGATAGATAGATAGATAGATGATAATCAGATAGATAGATAGAGGTAGATAGATAGATAGATAGATAATAGATAGATAGATAGATAGATAATAGATAGATAGATGATAGTCCGATAGATAGATGATAGTCAGTTAGATAGATGATAGATTATAGTCAGATAGATGATAGAAAGACAGACAGATAGATTATAGTCAGATAGATAGATAAATAGATAGATAGATGATAGTCGGATAGATAGATAAATAGATAGATAGATGATAGTCAGATATATAGATGAAAGATAGATGATAGTCAGATAGATAGCCTTACAGAGCATTTGTTTTTTAGATGGGGTCAGTGACCCCATTTGAAAACTGGAAAGAGAAAGAAAAAGAAGGCAAATAATTCAAAAACTATAAAAAGGAAAAAATTAAGTCCAATTGAAAAGTTGTAACTTGTAACTTAGTAACTTAAAGGTGAACCAGTGCATTGTTGCTCAGGGTTTACTTCCCTATGCTACAGAAAGCAAAATCAGATTTCATTTACAAGAAACACTCGCCCGCCCTGTCAGGAAACAGAGAACGTGCCCTAACAGCTGACACCAAGACATGAGCCTCAGGCCTGATGTTCCAGGTACACAGACTTTACACACTGTTGCTAACAAGATGTATCGAAGAAGATCTGGCTTCTGTTCTTGTATTAATATGAACATAACCAATCAGAATCCTGCATGGTTGAGGCAGTAGCCAATCAGAATTCTGCATGGTTGAGGCAGTAGCCAATCAGGATGGCAGCAATAGAAAATATAACTTCTCCTCTATTGCATCTCACACCTCCAGCTGCACCATTCAACCCCCAGACAAATCTGTTTTTAACCCCGCGTGTCCCTAATTCTATAATAAACGCATGTGAGTATATATATATATATATATATATATATATATATATATAGGAACATATACCACAAGACTTCTTCATTTTGTCTTGATGGAACCACAAAGATTGACAGTCATGTTTTTATAGACCCAAGTAAAATATATCAAACTTCCCCCTGATAATGATGAGCTGGATTGTTCTGTGGCTTCTCAGATTTGACTTATTTCTCTGAAAGGCTGGCGGAAGGCAAATAAACCCTCTGGTAGACTGAAGCATTTAATTACGCAAGTCTTTCCACGAGGGCAGATTTTACAAGTAACATTGTAGTTCCATGATTGGTGGACTGTCACATGCCTTTATATGTCACAGAACCCCTCAGTCACTTCTAATATCCTTATCATTTACAGTAGGGGGTACATTATCCCTTATAACACATGAGTGATACTCAGAGTTCCCTGTATAACTCAGCCTGCAGCCTTGTGTCTTTATATGGTCACAGAACCCCTCAGTGACTTCTAATATCCTTATCATTTACAGTAGGGGGTACATTATCCCTTATAATATATGAGTGATACTCAGAGTTCCCTGTATAACTCAGCCTGCAGCCTTGTGCCTTTATATGGTCACAGAACAACCCCTCAGTGACTTCTAATATCCTTATCATTTACAGTAGGGGGTACATTATCCCTTATAATACATGAGTGATACTCAGAGTTCCCTGTATAACTCAGCCTGCAGCCTTGTGCCTTTATATGGTCACAGAACAACCCCCTCAGTGACTTCTAATATCCTTATCATTTACAGTAGGGGGTACATTATCCCTTATAATACATGAGTGATACTCAGAGTTCCCTGTATAACTCAGCCTGCAGCCTTGTGTCTTTATATGGTCACAGAACAACCCCTCAGTGACTTCTAATATCCTTATCATTTACAGTAGGGGGTACATTATCCCTTATAATACATGAGTGATACTCAGAGTTCCCTGTATAACTCAGCCTGCAGCCTTGTGCCTTTATATGGTCACAGAACAACCCCTCAGTGACTTCTAATATCCTTATTTACAGTAGGGGGTACATTATCCCTTATAATACGAGTGATACTCAGAATTCCCTGTATAACTCAGCCTGCAGCCTTGTGACTTGATATGGTCACAGAACAACCCCTCAGTGACTTCTAAAATCCTTATCATGTACAGTAGGGGGGTACATTATCCCTTATAATACACAAGTGATACTCTGAGTTCCCTGTATAACTCAGCCTGCAGCCTTGTGTCTTTATATGGTCACAGAACAACCCCTCAGTGACTTCTAATATCCTTATCATTTACAGTAGGGGGTACATTATCCCTTATAATACATGAGTGATACTCAGAATTCCCTGTATAACTCAGCCTGCAGCCTTGTGACTTTATATGGTCACAGAACAACCCCTCAGTGACTTCTAATATCCTCAGGGGTGCTTGGCCAATGAGGCAAGTTGAGGCTGTCGCCTCAGGCGGCAGCACCCCACTAGGTACCAGGGGCGGCAAAAATGCTGCTCCTGGTACTTTAAGAGCGAATTTCCAACGGAGGGGGGGGGGGGCAGCAGCAACTGCTGCTGCCTCAGGCGGCGGAGGGGCCAGGATCGCCCCTGAATATCCTGATCATTTACAGTAGGGGGTACATTATCCCTTATAATACATGAGTGATACTCAGAGTTCCCTGTATAACTCAGCCTGCAGCCTTGTGCCTTTATATGGTCACAGAACAACCCCTCAGTGACTTCTAATATCCTTATCATTTACAGTAGGGGGTACATTATCCCTTATAATACATGAGTGATACTCAGAGTTCCCTGTATAACTCAGCCTGCAGCCTTGTGCCTTTATATGGTCACAGAACAACCCCTCAGTGACTTCTAATATCCTTATCATTTACAGTAGGGGGTACATTATCCCTTATAATACATGAGTGATACTCAGAGTTCCCTGTATAACTCAGCCTGCAACCTTGTGTCTTTATATGGTCACAGAACAACCCCTCCGTGACTTCTAATATCCTTATCATTTACAGTAGGGGGTACATTATCCCTTATAATACATGAGTGATACTCAGAGTTCCCTGTATAACTCAGCCTGCAGCCTTGTGTCTTTATTAGAAGTCACTGAGGGGTTGTTCTGTGACCATATATCCTTATTTACAGTAGGGGGTACATTATCCTTTATAAGTGATAGGAATCTGATGAGCTTTGCTGGGAAAGGGAAAGTGTTACAGAATAACCCAGAGCCCAATAAACAATAAGGGGAGTTTTACATGGGGCACAAGTTGCAGGAAGGTGTCCTGAATGGAACAGGTTTTTTTATGTCTCCAGTAACCAAGTGGGGAAGTTATTTCCTTGTATTATGAGATGTTACTGATACACGTCACTGTCTTATCGAAAGGAGAACAGGAAAGTTTGATCACAAATCTCACACGGGACCTTGCAGAGGAATTTCCTACCAAAGTCCATTGGCAATTAGCTGCCAAGACTTCGAGTAAACTGACAAACGAATAAGAAAGGGGGAACTGTAACCAAAACACAGACATCCGCATAAACACAAACTGTGGGGCCAAATCATATACAGGGAACTCTGAGTATCACTCATGTATTATAAGGGATAATGTACCCCCTACTGTAAATGATAAGGATATTAGAAGTCACTGAGGGGTTGTTCTGTGACCATATAAAGACACAAGGCTGCAGGCTGAGTTATACAGGGAACTCTGAGTATCACTCATGTATTATAAGGAATAATGTACCCCCTACTGTAAATGATAAGGATATTAGAACTCACTGAGGGGTTGTTCTGTGACCATATAAAGGCACAAGGCTGCAGGCTGAGTTATACAGGGAATTCTGAGTATCACTCATGTATTATAAGGGATAATGTACCCCCTACTGTAAATGATAAGGATATTAGAAGTCACTGAGGGGTTGTTCTGTGACAATATAAAGGCACAAGGCTGCAGGCTGAGTTATACAGGGAACTCTGAGTATCACTCATGTATTATAAGGGATAATGTACCCCCTACTGTAAATGATAAGGATATTAGAAGTCACTGAGGGGTTGTTCTGTGACCATATAAAGACACAAGGCTGCAGGCTGAGTTATAAAGGGACATGTATTATACGATTATACGGCATAATGAACCCCCTACTGTAAAATACAAGGATATTTGATCCTTTATGTAGGATTTGTTATTGAGGGAAAGGAAGTTATTGCTCAAGGGGCTGAATACTTTTGCAAGGTACATTATGTCTCTATAGAATGTTTATGTGGGTATTTCAGGGACACGTTGCTGTTGCAGAAGATAGCAAATATGTTGTACACAACTACCAGGCTCTCTGAAATCCAATATGGCTGCATCCCTTGCCAGCAGATGATGGAAACCTTCCCCCACCCCAAGAGATTCATAGGAATCAGAATATATATTTATATACAGATATATATCAAAGTGAATGTGTAAATCTTTCGTTTTTAAATTATTCAGCTTTTTGTAGCCGTTCTTGATTTCAGGTATTTGGTTTCTAGGGTCCAGTGTTCCTTAGCAACCAGACAGTAGCGTAAACGATAGATTAGTTAAGGGGCTGAATAGAAAGATAAGGAATAAAAAGTAACAATAAATATATAAATTGTAGCCTCACAGAGCAATTGTTTTTGGCTGCCGGGGTCACTGACCCCCATTTGAATAAGCTGGCTGATGGAATCCTGTAACCTGGCAGTAAGTGACTGAATAAACTAGAACCAGGTCTGGTCCCTGGACCAGTAACACCAAAAAAAAATGAAAGGATGTTTTGTGCATTTAAAGGGCAAGGTAAGGTATAATTACAGATAAATAAAAGGCGAGACACAGGGTAGCGCTTCTGAACCTTTATGTATAAAAAACAACAAATCTTTCAAGTATTAAAAAATAAGTTAATATGAACACAAAGTGAAACAGTGTCTATGCGGCTTCTCCAGGGGGAGGGGCTACAGTCGCTGGGTGCCAGGGGGAGGCGGTAATTGGCCAAGCGGTGGGCGTGTCCTTAAAGGGGTCAGGACAATTCCCCAATCAGCACATTGTTGTCATGAAAGGGATGACACAAAGTGTTCAGTGTCTGAACTACAACTCCCAGAAGCCCCATCAGGACTGCTAGGCAATGCAGCAGGGTTGGACAGCCCTGTGTTAAAGGGACAGAACACACATTACAGAGAAAAGATGATTCTTTTGATTCCAGCACAGGCCGTCCTCACCTCTTTATATGCTGCAGCGTCGCATTGCAGATCTCAACTGCAGAGCCTATTCCGCAGCTCCGCCCCCTGATCTAGTTATGCCCCAACGCCAGGGATAATGTACAGGTTGGAGAAAACATAAAGGGCAAGTAAAAGGGATTATTTTCTTTATATTGTTGAGTTTCCACCTGGCAGTATAAGGATTGAGTCTCCTCTGCAATCTGATACGATTGACAGAATTATTATTTAAAAAAAAAAAAGTGCAAAAAAAGAAACCATGTTTTAAGACGGGTATTTATAGCCAATGAAAACTAGAGGGCGGGGTTATTTTCCCCAGATCATGGCCGAGGCACGCAGATCTTACACAACTGAACTGAAACTCTGTGGCTAATTTAAGAAAAAGTAACATTTCCTAAAAAAAAAAAAAAAAAAAAAAAAAGGTTTTCCAAAGAGCAGGGGATGACTAAAGATGAGCAGACATTCTGCATTATTGAATGAAAAAATTGTAGCCTTATAGCGGGAGTCCCTCTAAATGCGGTGGCGGCCATATTGTTCTTTTAATACAGATCTTGGCTGTGGTTTAGGTGCTACGGTCACTCAAAAATTAGGGATGCACCGAATCCTGGATTCAGCCTTTTTCAGCAGGATTCGGCCGAATCCTTGTGTCTGGCCTAACCAAATCCGAATCCTAATTTGCATATGTAAATTAGGGGCGGGGAGGCAAATCACATGACATTTCATCACAAAACAAGGAAGGGAGAAAAAATGTTCACACTTTTTCCTTTTCTGCCCCTAATTTGCATATGCAAATTAGGATCCGGTTTGGTATTTGATCAAATCTTTCACAAAGGATTGGGCCGAATCCCAAATAGTAGATTCGGTGAATCCCTACTAAGAATCTTTAAATATCTTAACTTTGATACTGGGCAAATGCTCCTAGACTAAACTTTATAAAGAGGGAAAACTGGTGACAAAAATGGTGGTGGGAAAGGAAAAGGGCAGAGAAGGAGGAGACAGCAGGAGGAGATGAGCAATGAATTTAGATGAATTCCCCTAATGAAATGGGGGGTTGGCAGAGAAGACTAGACGGCAGTTATGGGAATACAGAAAATGGGGCAATAGGGTTTCAAGGAGCATCACCATCAACGGCAGCTCCTGATTGGACGGCAGATGTCGCTGAAGCGGCACATGAACAAATGAAATAAATACAACACGGGGGGATTGTGACCCTGGGAAACTGGGTCAGTGGTCAATGAAACATGTTCTGATTAAACACGGCAGTGCGTCATTGTTTCTTCTTCAGCATAGAACGTATCCATGGGCATTCCCCTTAGCAACGGCAACTGATTCCCTTTTATTCTACTCTGTAGCTCGGGGACAGGCACAGACTGTTGAATCCCGCGGAGCTGCACCATCGCACTGAAATCTGGAAGAAGTAGCGCCACCCGGTGGTGACGTGTAACTGCAACGGGCGAGACTTGCCCTTACTGCAACGCTGGGGGATTCCTCCGGTTACTTTCTGCGTGGATTAAAAACCAAGTGGGTGGTGGAAAAGCAGGATATTTTCGGATAAAAGCAGCTATGTTAAATAATAATAATAATATAATAAAACTCTCTCTCTTTAAGGAAGTCCGCGGGGCTTCTAATAGCCATACATTCCGGCCTTCAAGGTTCTCAATAATAAGGAAAAAAAGCAGTAGAACCACAAAAAAACAAAACAAAAACAAACACATTTCCCCTTTCTAAAATTAGGAGGCGGAACATCACTCGGAGGGAAATACTGGTGGTTCCGGTGTATGTTCCTCACATGGATATAGTTATAGCCCCTATAACGAGTGGCCATACTCTGCACTACTATATATATATATATATATATGGCAGCATTGTGTAAACCTGAATATGATGTGCAGATTTCATCCTGCCCTGCAGGGGGCGCCAGTGTGCAGCTAATGCTCTCCTGTATAGGAGCTTTATCCGCTGCACAGGGAGTCACAGTGCACGGCAACCTTCCCAGCATCATCACGTGACACTTGCACGGGAGCCTCATAAAGACCCTCCTTCTTCATGTGCCGGAACAGCAGTGCAGGGGGTCCGAGTTCCCAGCTGAGGAGGAAAGAGGACGTGGAAAATAACGGGGGGGGGGCGGATCTCAGGACCAGTTGAGGTTAAACCCCTTGGATAACATGACCTCTTCCAGGTCTTTGTCCTCCTCCTTCTCTCGCAGTCTCTGCTCCTCCAGCAGGGCCACCAGAGCGTCTCTCTGTTCAACCACGTCCAGCATCTCGTTCAGTATCTTCTTCTCGTCCGCCAGCTCCTGCTCCGTTTTCAAGTGATCTGCAAAGAGAAATAAAAGAAGATTACCCAATAGACTGGCTGACATGATTCTCAAACAAATGTAGCAGCAACTGGTTTTAGGAGTCAGAACCGGCAGTGCAAAGACAATAACATTCCTTTGTGTTCTTAAAGTAAACATTAAACATGACTATGGCTAAAAGTGCCATATTTTATATAGTGAACTTATTGCACGAGGCTAAAGTTTCAGCTTGTCAATAGCAGCAATGATCCAGGACTTCAAACTTGTCACAGGGGGTCACCATCTTGGAAAGTGTCTGTGACACTCACATGCTCAGTGGGCTCTGATTGGCTGTTGAGAAGCTAAGCTTAGGGCTCGTCACTAATTATCCAGCAGAAAATGAGCTTCCCTGGCTGTAATATAAGCTGATGCTACAGGTTTGCTGATTATTAAATACTGATGCTAATTGCACTGGTTTCTGTGCCGCCATGTAGTAATTATCTGTATTAATTACTAATCAGCCTTATATTGTGACATTTCTATTCTATGTGTACTGTATATTGTGAGTGGGTCCCTAAGCTCAGTAAGTGACAGTAGCACAGAGCATGTGCAGTGAATCAGCAGAAAAGAAGATGGGGAGCTACTGGGGCATCTTTGGAGACACAGATCTTTACTGCTAAAGGGCTGTGGTTGCCTTGGGCTGGTACAGAAGCACATAACATAATATATAACATTTATAGCTACTTCTTTAGTTAGTCTTTAGTTCGCCTTTAAATTCAAAATGTCTATTTACCGGGAACTATTACTGTAAAACTATAGGAATTGTATTTGCTCCCGGCAGTATTGCTTATTGAGTGGCTTTAAAGACTTTATGTCGTCTCGTTTTTTTTACTACAAAATCCTGAAGTCAGAACTTAAAGGGGATGTTCGCCTTTAAATTAACTGTTAGTATGATGCAGAGAGGGATATTCCGAGACAATTTGCAATTGGTTTCCATTTTTTATTATTTGTGGTTTTGAGTTATTTAGCTTTTTATTCAGCAGCTCTCCAGTTTGCAATTTCAGCCATCTAGTTGCTAGGGTTCAAGTTATCTTAGCAACCGTGCATTGATTTGAATAAGAGACTGGAATGTGAATAAGGAGAGGCCTGAATAGAAAGAGGAGTTATAAAAAGTTGTAATAACAATAAATGCGTAGCCTTACAGAACATTTGTTTTTATAGATGGGGTCAGTGACCCCCCATTTGAAAGCTAGAAAGAAGATGACGGCATATTATTAAAAAACTATAAAAAATAAGTAATGAAGACCAATTGGAAAGTTGCTTCAAATTGACCATTCTATAAGATACTAAAAGTTGACTCAAAAGTGAACCGCCCCTTTAATCTTCCAATTAAGCCGAGATTTTTTGGCGGCCCCTACCTTCCACTGCCATGCGCTCTCGGAGCTCCTGTTGAAGTCGGCTCTGTCTGTCCTCCAACTCCAACTCCCGGGCACTAAGTTAATGCAAATGGAGAGAATGAGGAGTTTCTACCCAAAACCTGTACAGTAGTCACAAACAGCAGGTCTATGGTCTCAACTGGGGTTTCCCTTAAAGGTACAATGTCAGTTATTTAACGGAGGAAAGCACAGGTATGGGACCTGTTATCCAGAATGCTCGGGACCTGTTATCCAGAATGCTTGGGACCTGGGGTTGTCTGGATAACAGATCTTTCTGTAATTTGGATCTTAATACCTTAAGTCTACTAGAACAGCGGTCCCCAACCTTTTTTGCCCCAGGGACCGGTGTAAAGCCAGATTTTTTTTGGGGGGGGGGGTGTCAACTGCACCGCGTCAAATTCAGACGCACCAGCATCAAATTTCGTGTGCAGCATATCAAATTTGAACATGCCCGCGTCAGATTTGGTGCGTCTGGGTTAAATGCGGTGCGTCCGCGTCAAATTCAATGCATCAGCATTAAATGCGTTAAATGCGGTGCGCCCAGGTTAAATGTGGTGTGTCCGCATCAAATTTGATGCATCCGCGTTAAATGCAGTGCGTTAAATGCGGTGTGTCCGGGTTAAAACGGTGCACCCGTCTTAAATGTGGTGCGTCTTCATCAAATTTGATGCATCCGCATTAAATGCAGTGCGTTAAATGCGGTGTGTCCGGATTTCGATGTATTCACGTTAAATTCAGTGCGTCCAGGTTAAATGTGGTGCGGATTCAGCTCGGCGGCCCAATTCAGGTATGTCCACAGCCCGGTAATGGGCCGCAGCCCGGCAGTTGGGGACCCCTGTCATTTAAACATTAAATAAACTGGGGATGCACCGAATTCAGGATTCGGCCGAATCCTTCTGCCCGAACCAAATCCAAATTTGCATATGCAAATTAGGGTTGGGGAGGGAAATCGCATGACTTTTTGTCACAAAACAAGGAAGTAAAAAATGTTTTTCCCTTCTTACCCCTACTTTGCATATGCAAATGAGTATTTGGTTCAGTATTCAGAAAAGATTCGGGAGGTCGGCCGAATCCAAAATAGTGGATTCTGTTCATCCCTAAAATAAAGGCAATAGGCTGGTTTTGCTTCCAATAAGGATTAATTATATCTTAGTTGGGATCAAGTACAAACTACTGTTTTATTATTACACAGAAAAAGGAAATTATTTTTAAAAATCTGGATTATTTGGATAACATGGAGTCTATGGGAGACGGCCTTTCTGTAACTCAGAGCTTTAAGGATAATGGGTTTCTGGTTAACGGATCCCATACCTGTACCTCTATTTATATCACATGCATGTGTTTGTGTCTGTTAACGGGATAAACATTTCTGCTTCTAATAAACATTTATTATTATGGTCTCCCTCCTTTTGGCCCCAGAGCTTCCCCAATAACTCACAAGATCATGAGTTCCGATTCGTATCGCACAAGCGCGTTCTTCTCCTGCACCAGGCGGAACCATTCCTGCATGAGTTTCGGGTCATCCTTCTTGCCCATCCCTGTAACACACACGGGAGATTATGAGCATGAAAGGAAAGAGAGGAAGATCAGAGTAGGATGGAGGAAAAAGACATGAAACCAGAGCTGGAGATTGACAGCGCCCCCAGGTGGAGGTGGAGGTGCAGGGAAGGAAGGGAAGCTGCTTAAGAATAAGACGACTTGGGAGCCTCAGTAATAAACAGCATGAGGGCCGATTAAAGGAAAAATAACAGGAGCTCGGCAGCCTCTATGACGTGCTGCTATAATACATGAGCCTAGGGATATAAGTAAATTATATCTGCATCTGCTCAATAGGGGGAAGTATTTACAGCCCTGCTGACTTTAATCACACGGGGTCTCAAGTCCAAACATCAACGTTGTAGAAACAGTGATAACCCCCCACCTTTGAAAGGGATACTGTTGTCAGAGTAAATGTAACAACGTGTATAATTATACTTAAATATATTTATATCAGGGATGCACCGAATCCAGGATTCGGTTCAGGATTCTGAGTTTTTCAGCAGGATTCGGCCGAGTACTTGTGCCCAGCTGAACCAAATCCGAATCCTAATTTGCATATGCAAATTAGGGGCGGGGAGAGAAATTGCGTGACTGTTTGTCAGAAAACCAGGAAGTAAAAAATGTTTCCCCCTTCCCATCCCTAATTAAAAATAAATAGTGGATTCGGTGCATCCCTAATTTATATGGAGTTATAGTAATTCTAAGAAAAGTTATAGTCACTCTTATAGGGGTGGTTTACCTTTCAGTTAACTTTTGGTATGTTATACTATAACTAACTCTAAGCAAGTTTTCAATTGGTTTTCAATTTTTTATATTTCATAGTTTTTGAATAATTTGCCTTCATTTGCTTTCAAATGGGGGTCACTGACCCCATATAAAAAAAACAAATGCTCTGTAAGGCTACACATTTACTGTTATTGCTACTTTTTATTATTTATCTTTCTATTCAGGCCTCTCCTATTCATATTCCAGTCTCTTATTCAAATCAGTGCATAGTTGCTAGGGTAATTTGGACCTTAGCAACCAGGTGGCTGATATTACAAACTGGAGAGCTGCTGAATAAAAAGTTAAATAACTCAAAAACCACAAATGAAAACAATTGCAAATTGTCTCAGATTATCATTCTCTACATCATACTAAAAGTTAATTCAAAGGTGAACAACCCCTTTAACACACAGGAGGTCTATTTCCTGTTGTTCGTGTGAGTGGTGGAGCAGATGCCTGGGTGGATCAGGGGCGGTGCCTGGGTGGATCAGGGGCGGTGCCTGGGTGGATCAGGGGCGGTGCCTGGGCGGAGCAGGGGCGGTGCCTGGGCGGAGCAGGGGCCTGGGTGGATCAGGGGCGGTGCCTGGGTGGAGCAGGGGCGGTGCCTGGGTGGAGCAGGGGCGGTGCCTGGGTGGAGCAGGGGCGGTGCCTGGGTGGATCAGGGGCGGTGCCTGGGTGGATCAGGGGCGGTGCCTGGGTGGATCAGGGGCGGTGCCTGGGTGGATCAGGGGCGGTGCCTGGGTGGATCAGGGGCGGTGCATGGGTGGATCAGGGGCGGTGCCAAGGTAGATCAGGAACTGGGCTGGGGAGGATCCGGAGAAAAGCAGGATATAGCTCAGGTTAATTACCCTCCATAGGAAAGGGTCATGTATATTTCTGTTGCTGGGAAATTCTAAGGCAGAACGAACAAGCCCATAAGCTTCTAAAATGACCCTCTTTGGTAGCCAGATGTGTTAGGGGCAGAGTGAAAGCAAGTTAGGGTGATAATTGTGGCAAATGTCCAATGCCCTACTTATTCCAGAAGTTCATCTGATAGCCTAAGGATAACTTAAGGGAAGAACACTCTAAATAGTGAACTTTTGGTAAATCTGTCACCTAATTAGCACTTGACCAAATGTTGGACCTGAAAGGGGCAGGACAGTCCTTACCTGTTGTGGCCTGTGGCTACTGGTTTGTTGCCCTAGCAATGGCAATGCCTTGTTTTAGGAACACAAGTGACGTCATTTTCAATTGTTGCCATAGCAGCAGCAATATCAAAGCTAGGCATTGCAATTATGAAGGCAGTAATAACCAGTATCGACGGGGCCCTATTTCCACAGGGGGGTCAGGGTAAGAGCCCTATTTGCCCCTTTAAATGGAATGACATGAATTATTAGGGATTCACTGAATGGTTCATTTTTGGACGACTGAACCCCAAATGAAGTTTTGGCTTTGTTGCATTTCTAGTAAAGACATGACAACAGTATCCCTTTAAAGGAGCAGTTCAGTAAAAATAACATAAAATTAAAAACTGGGTAAATATATAGATTGTGCAAAATAAAAAATGTTTCTAATATAGTTAGTTAGGCAAAAATGTAATGTATAAAGGCTGGAGTGACTGGATGTGTAACATAATAGCCAGAACACTACTTCCTGCTTTTCAGCTCTATAACTCTGGGTTAGTCAGCGACTTTAAAGGGGCCCACATGGGACATAACTGTTGCTTTTGAATCTGAGCTGAATGCTGAGGATCAATTGCAAACTCACTGAACAGTTATGTCCCATGTGGGCCCCCTTATAGTTGCTGACTAACTCAGAGTTAGAGAGCTGAAAAGCAGGAAGTAGTGTTCTGGCTATTATGTTAGACATCCAGTCACTCCAGCCTTTATACATTACATTTTTGCCTAACTAACTATATTAAAAACATTTTTTATTTTGCACAGACTATCTATTTACCCACATTTTATTTTTATACTGAACATTCCTTTAAATTTCCAGTAGTCAGCTAAAATAACTGACATTTTCCTTGCACTCTCATACACCTGCTGTAAGGAACAAGCCTCATGCAAGCCATTTTCACAGGGGATCATGGGATCTGGGGAGAGTGAAGGGAGAGCCGGGTGTATGCGGTGCTCTTATCACAGGGGGTTGGACCGGCCCAATCAGCATGCTTGGAGTGGGGGGCACTGCACAAATCTACTTTACCTTCATGGGCACAGCAGGGGCAGAAGGAGAGAGGTCTACGGCGAGGAGTCCCGGCAACGGGATCAACTTCATAGAATGAGAAAGGTAAGAGAGGGACAGGAGAGCGTGGCAGGTGTGAGACAGCAGGAAGGGAACGGCAGGTGAGGGCGGCGACATTGGACAAAACAAAGAAAAGGAGAGAAGCAAAAGGACAGAACGTGAGAGTGAGAAACACAGGAAACAACAAGAAGAAGGTCGGAAGCAAAACTAAGATATAAATAAATACACACGGATTCAATCAACTTCACCCCCCCCACCACCAAAATCTTTATTTTCCCAGTTATATCTTAGCCCCCGGGGAGGCCGGAGACGGGAAGTTGCTGGTACAGTCAATCACACCATAAGACCAAATATACCTGGGAAAACAGTCCCCTGCATAATGAACTCCTCCTTATCCAAAAGCCAGAGAAGAGAGGGGTTTGTTTATACAGAGGTCAGGATCTCGCTTTTTAGCAAACGAATTGCAATAGGAGACAGGAAGGTTAACAAAAATATGTGTTTTACTGATAAACTGAAAAACAATTATATTTTCAATTAAATAAGAACAAGCAGAGTACATATTCAACACAAGGCCTTATTATTGTGCTCATGTTGAACAAAGAATTGTATTGGCCTAGACTTTCCTTTTCATCCTAGCCCTGGAATCATGCACCAACCAATGAGCAGTCGGTGTTCACTGATCTCCTGCAGTTGGAATCGGGAAAGCAAATTTATGATTGGTTGCTGTCCAATGGGTCCATGACATGTGACAGTAAGGTCTTTGTGATCCCAGAACCTAATCATGGACTAACTAAAGAGTTGGACAGCAGTGCTCCAGCCCAGGAAAACGCTTGGATGTTAAATATAGAAATGTATCTATTCTTTTATGCTCCATTTTCCTTAATTTCTATAAGGATGTTACTGGCTCTGCTTGCAATTTTGGCCAAAGCAGCTACTGATTTTGTGACACACTTGAAAGCATATTATCTCTTCCCATAGGCCTCTTAGTGTTATTATCCCATTCCAAGAATCCCAAAGGGTATAAAATGTAAACAGAACTCTCCAAAGAAGAGATCCCATAAAACTATGGCAGCATAGGTATTCCTCTGTACTAAGCACAATTCAGCAGGAACAGCCCCTAAGTTTTCTCATAGTCTGTACAGAGAGATCCCATAAAACTATGGCAGCATGGGTATTTCAATGAACTAAGCACAATTCAGCAGGAACAGTCCCCTAAGTTTGCTCATAGTCTGTAAAGAGAGATCTCATACAACTATATCAGCATAGGTATTCCCTGTACTAAGCACAATTCAGCAGGAACAGCCCCTAAGTTTGCTCATAGTTTGTACAGAGAGATCCCATAAAACTATGGCAGCATAGGTATTCCCCTGTACTAAGCACAATTCAGCAGGAACAGTCCCCTAAGTTTGCTCATAGTCTGTACATAAAGATCCCATAAAATGATGGCGGCATAGGTATTCCCCTGTACTAAGCACAATTCAGCAGGAACAGCCCCTAAGTTTGCTCATAGTCTGTACATAGAGATCCCATAAAACTATGGCAGCATAGGTATTCCCCTGTACTAAGCACAATTCAGCAGGAACAGTCCCCTAAGTTTGCTCATAGTCTGTACATAAAGATCCCATAAAATGATGGCGGCATAGGTATTCCCCTGTACTAAGCACAATTCAGCAGGAACAGCCCCTTAGTTTGCTCATAGTCTGTACAGAGAGATCCCATAAAACTATGGCAGCATAGGTATTCCCTGTACTAAGCACAATTCAGCAGGGACAGCGTCCATAAAAGATGCAGCCCCCTCAACCCACCTCTGAGTACAAGTGCAGTAAGCAAAGAGGGCAGGGCCCTGGATATAATTAGTTAGTGACTTGTTTCTATGTGACTCTAGTAGAGACTGTCTCCTTGCAGTTTGCACCTCATCAGCCAATCGCATGACACTTGCTTAAGGTGTTCCCTGTGATGAACATAAACCTATTATGTCCTGTAACTGGTTGTGGGTTCAGGAGAGGGGTGATTAATGGGACCTGTCTGTGGATCTGGGTTTGGACCTAAAGCTTCTGCTCCATAAATGAAGGAATGCCTGGCACTGCCCTGTATTTTCTCTCTGCCTTTACTGATACACTTATACCATGTGGCCTTAATAATTCATTTCTTATTCCTATGTGTTTGCCTGCACTGATTCAGTTATACCATGTGACACACACAGAATGATGGGTAAGTATATGTGTGTGTGTGTGTGGGGGGGGGGGTTAGGAACATTATGATATTTGGAATGAATGATTGAAACAGGAAGTTCATGCAGAATTCATGTTTTTTTATACCATCATTTTATATGTGTCCGATTCATATTAATTTCTGTGAATAAATCTCTGGGGTATAAAATACGAAATTATTTTAACTGTTTTTAGTTTTTTTTAGCTGGTAATCGGGCAGGTTGGTTAGAGAGGGGCATCAACAGTCAGGACAAAGGAGCATATGCTGTTAGTACAATTATTATTATTATATATTATTATTATTATTATTATTTAATATGGTTTTAAAACCTAATATGCTGTTATGAAGGACAAATGGAGTTTCCTGATATCAGCAGGCACTTTTAGGAATATCAGGGAATTGCTTTCTTGAACTGTACGCTATAAGTAGGTTTCTCTTCTATGAACATGCCCTTAAACAGGCATTAAAGGATAAGTAAACCTTAGAAATAAGTGAAGGTAAAATTGCAATGTACATTCATTATTTATTTATTTTAATTCCAAGATATTAAGGGATACATGTACTGTTAATATGAATGAATTGTGTTACAACAGCGCCACCTGCTGGTCATTTTCCCACCAGTCTGACCAGCAAGTAGTCAAGGAAGTTGTCAGGAGAAAGAAAGAGGCGGATGTTCTTCTGCTTAGGAATAAAATTATAAGCCTTTCTCACATCTTTCCTAAGCAGAAGAACATCAGCCTCTTTCTTTCTCCTGACAACTTCCTTGACTACTTGGTGGTCAGACTGGTGGGAAAATGACCAGCAGGTGGCCCCGTTGTAACAAAATTCATTCATATTAACAGTACATGTATCCAATAATATCTTAGAATTAAAAAAAAAAAAAATAATGAGTGTACATTGTAAAAGTGCTTAGAATAGCCCCCCTCGTCAATTTTTCATTCACTTATTTTTAAGGTTTACTTATCCTTTAAGATATAACAGGTAAAAGGGGTATTTTACAAAGTGCACAGACTGTACTGTATTAATTTTGGGCCTCAGAACTGCAAGTTTAAATCGGAGCTCAGGGATCTGCATGTACCCCATGAATACAGTGCTGCCTGCATTTAGCAATGGTGCATTTGCAGGGTGGCACATAGTTCCCCCCCCAACCTCTAACTTGAGGTGCCAAGCACAGCCAGACCCTGAATGCAAGTGCTTTTTAATGAGATAACACACTGGACCTAGGTGTAATTAAACTCTGCAGAATCATCTTTTTTTGTTTTCCCAGCAATCCCTACTGCTACCCTGAAGATGGCAGCAAGGTGCCCTAATGGACCGGAGTGTTTTTGTTTTGTTTTTAGAAAGGAGAGCCAGCTTGGGATCCCCATTGGGTACAAACTGGTGGATTTGGCTTTCTTTGCCCTGTAAAGATTTTAGCTGCAAATCCTATTTTAGGAGAAGTGAAAATGAATCTAAAAATCAGCTTAAATGTGGAAATAAAGTAATAATTATAGGAAATGTTTCCTAGGTCCATAAAACATGCAAGTGTTAATGTCACGGGATGAAAGAAAGGGAAAGACCATCACCTCTGCAACTGTACCAGGACTTCTGGCTCTACAATGACTCTTCTTGTTGTTTCGGGGGGAGTGGGTTGGAGGGGGATCAGAGGGAACAAGGGGGGAAACTTGTCGGAGGGAGTAAGAGCTGGGGCGAGTGCAGGTTAGTACTGGGGTGTACTTCTGGCCATACATACCACCCAGGTGCAAATCGATGAGGTCACTGTAATAAGACTCTCCCCAATAGTCTACAACAAGGAATGGTGAAGAGAGTTATAGCATCAGCAAAACAGAGACAGAGCAGGAGAGAATCAGAGAATAACAGTGCCAGGCAGAAGAATGGTGGAGAATAAGAGAGAACATTGGAGAATAAAAGGGGACAGAGCAGATGATTAAATCAGGGTGGAAATAAAGAATAAGAGGGGAGCAGGAGAAAAGTAAAGAAGAAGAGAGAGTGTGCTCGGGGAGAATTAGAGAATAAAAGGAGGTAGAGAAGAGAATTGGAGAATAAGAGAGAAAATGAAAGAATAAAAAAGCAGGGAGGAAATAAAGAATAAGAGAGGCGAGCAGGAGAGAATTAAAGAAGAAGAGACAATGCTTGGGGAGAATCAGAGAATAACAAAGCCGGGCAGAAGAGAATTGCAGAATAAAAGGGGGCAGAACAGATGATAAAAGCAGGGAGGATATAAAGATTAAGAGAGATGAGCAGGAGAGAATTAAAGAAGAAGGAGTGCTTGGTGAGAATCTGAGAATAACAGAGCTGGGAAGAAGAGAATTGGAGAATAAAAGATAAAATCAGAGAATAAAAGGGGGCAGAGCAGATTATAGCAGGGAGGATATAAAGAATAAGAGAGGCGAGCAGGAGAGAATTAAAGAAGAAGGAGTGCTTGGTGAGAATCAGAGAATAACAGAGCAGGACAGAAGAGAATTGGAGAATAAAAGAAAAAATCAGAGAATAACAGGGGGCAGAACAGATGATAAAAGCAGGGAGGATATAAAGAATAAGAGAGGTGAGAATGATGAGAATGCCAATGGACAGAGAAAGCCAAGAGGATGAGAGAGCACAGAAGTAGTAGAGACAAAGAGACACAGCACAGTAGAGGCAGTGAATATCGTGCAGACACAGCATGCGACTAGACCGTACAGATGAAAACATACTTTAGTAGAATATGGCAGGCAGGGAGGATATATACAGTATATATACCGCTTACACCCAGTATGGCCTTGCCTGCACTATCTAAAATTTATACCAGGGCCCCTTCAGGCTACGGGCAGTGACAAACCCTGGGGGCCAGGGGACATCAGATTTTTTTCCCTGCCAGGAGTAGAATTCCAGACGTGAATGTGGAAACATTGGATGTACAATGTACCAGGCTCCCCTCCCCCTTCTTCATCCCCTCCCCAATCCTAATTTGCATTTTTTAGCAGCTAAAAACGGGGCTTGTGTGGGATCAGCCAGTAACCAAGGTTGTCTCACTGTCACCATGATGTGTGAATATTGCATCCCACAATGCACTGCAGCATCGGGTAGTAAAGTTGAAACACCCACAAAAAGATGCCTAACAAGATCCAAGATGGAGAGCTGCTGGGGACAACCGTGAAGGCCTGGATCATTACTGTGATAGGGCTGCTGAACCTCTGGCCTGGGACAGTAAGTACAGTATATAAAATACAGCATTTCCAGGTAGCTTTTATTAAGAGTTTAATTTCTCCTTTAACAGCATTGACTACATAATGGCAGTTACACACATACAGGATGCTTTTATAATCATGTATTTAGTTTAGGAATAACAAAGAACAGTGCTGTCCAACGTCTTTGTTTAGTTTGAAATATTGTACTCATGGGCTTCTGTATCAGACTTCCTGTTTTCAACTTAAACCTCCAGGGCTAGGGCTTGAGCATGCTCAGTTTGCTCCTCCCGCCCTCCCTGCTGTAATCTGAGCCAAGAGATATGAGTGAGCAGGGAGAGACTCAGGCAGGAAGTGATGTCACTCCAAGCTAATATGGCAGCTGCTATCATAAACAAAAAGAGAGAGAGCTTCTAGAGCAGTTTACTCAGGTATGGTAAAGCATTCTGCAGAATAAACATAGTGATATAGCTTGCACTGTTGTGGCTAATCTGTTGGCAATAAACTGCTTTGGTAGCTTTCCTTCTCCTTTAACAATAATAAATAAATCAAAATGGTCTTACAAGACAACCATCTACCAGTTACCAAATTTTATCGGTATCCCCCACAAACCTGACATCCAAGGCCCACACTAACACATGAAGACACTGCCAAATGGTATAGAGGTTTTTGGTGCAAATAGGAAGGGGATTTTGGGAATTGCCCCAGACTGGGGTTAAGGTTCGCTGACCCTGCATACAAACAGCCCCTTTATAATCACTTGCCCACTGGCTCAGGTTTATTCTCAGCACATCTATGTATTGGGGGTGCACTCAGAGCCAACATCTGCCCCAGAACCCCAATCCCTGCAGATGCTGGCACCCATACCGTGAAACCATCATTGATAAGAAGGAATATCTTCAGATTTTGAATCCGTATTCTCTAACTATGCACATATCAACCTGCCAAACATTAAGTAGACATTTATGGGGCAGTTAAAGAAATACCTGCTTCTCCCCGCAGAGCTTTCTCCACGGCTACCCCTCGCTCCTCCAGCTGCCGCTGCTTCTCTTCCACTTGTTCCAGCTGCCGCTGAATGATCTGCAAGAGAAATGGGAAAATGCATTCTCGGCCATGGGCTCATTCCAGGACATATATTTGGTTACACATAGTTACACATGACTGGGGTCACCCGGGGGCATGAGAAAGCACTCCATTTGCCTTTCAAATAGACTGTGGGCATGTTCTGGGCGTAATGGGACATAGCTGGGTGGATTTGTGGAATTGCATTAAGTTGGGCATTTTTTTATACTACACAATTCTACGTGGCTGGTAGGATCTATCACCAAGGGTGCCCTGGCAGTGGAGGTCTAATTACTAGGGCCCCCAGGGCAAGAGGGCCCAATGATGTCTCATAGCAGCCCTGAATTTGGATAAAAGAAAGGGGAAGAGAGGGAGAGTGCCTGGCTTTTTTTCTTTGTTTATTTTGTATGATTTGCCCCTGATGAAGACCTTAACGGTCGAAATGCGTAAGGACTTTGGGGCCACTTTTTTAGCAATTTTTTTTTTTGATGAAATAAAATTCATTTGTTTTTAATTTTGAGCGTGCAGACTTCGCTGTTTTTTGGAGAGTGCCCGGTGGTCCGATCTAAAGAGTATATTGATAAGGCAACATTTCTTAAAAGGTGTTGGAAGTGGCATAACTGTAGGGGGAGCAGACATCATAGGCACACAGATAGATGGGGTCCAGTAAGAATCTGAAACTACCAGTTGGGGTCCCCTGATGACCTGGTTACAGAGTCAGACTGTGGGGCCCACCAGGGCTGCTGCTTCTGGGCCCCTAAACCCCCTGCCCTAGTAGGAAGACACCTCAGGCCCCCCATGCCGCAACCCCCCTCCAGCCCACCGCACCTACCTTTGTTTTTCCTGCTCGCGCGGCAACCGGGGGCCAAAAGGGAGAACCGATAATATCGGGGTTTTTTCCCAGTGTCCTGCCGGCCCAGTCCGACCCTGCCTGGTTATGCCTCCTGTATTTACATCACGTGCTACATCAAGTTATGCCCCTTGGTGTTGGTTATACCCAGGTTATTTTATACTCCCACAATTCTTACACCCTAGATTTAAATATTCCCACTTCAACACTATATGTGTGGTATGGCCTAAAATGAGCCAGTGCCTCTATCTATCTCTCCACAATGGTGCTACAAACGGAATAAATGAATTAGGGCTCCCACCTGTGCCCTATGCAGCCGCTTTAGCTCCTCCTGCTTGGCCTGTCTCCGTGCCGCTTTCTGCACCCGCCTTGTTAGTTTAGCGTTGAGCTCCTCGTCCGTGTAGGTTTTCTGTGGGCGATGAAGAAACGCAGGGGGTTTAGTGCCATCAAAGTAGGCAAATTCACAGCTCTCTGTTAGATAAGCTTTACCAAATATAACCCCAGTCCTAGGGCCCACCAGGGAACCTGACATTGAGGGCCCACAATAGATATAGGCAGAGCTAAATATCATAGACGTAGGGTGAAAATAAAAAGGGCTCATTGGATTTGTTCTTCCCTAATGCCCTCTACGGTTGAGGCTCACCACAAAATCCTCTGGAACTTTGGCAGGACACTCCAACATTGTCCTAGGAGCTTACCCTTATCAGTTCTGTTGTGAGGCTACTGGTGGGGGGAAGGGAGGGGGGTGATCACTCCAACTTGCAGTACAGCAGTAAAGCGTGACTGAAGTTTATCAGAGCACAAGTCGCATGCCTTGGGGCAGCTGGGAAATTGACAATATGTCTAGCCCCATGTCAGATTTCAAAATTAAATATAAAAAAATCTGTTTGTTCTTTTGAAAAACAGATTTCAGTGCAGAAGTTTGCTGGAGCAGCATTATTAACTCATGCGTTTTGAAGAAAAAAAAAAAACATTTTCCCATGACAGTATCCCTTTAAAGAGACAGAACAGGTCAAAAAAAGAAATGAAGCCAAGTGCGGCTGCTCTTATAAGCAATGTCTTGCAGTTTGCCCGACAGGGCCTGGGAGAGCTAAGAAAGAATTAGAGCAATAGCAAAGGATTTGTAAGGATGTCTCTACCTTTGTTGAGTATGACCTTCTGAACGCCAAGGCGTGGGGTACATACACCGACTGACACAACACAGCGGGGAGACGGAGCAAAATAAATTGGTTAAAGCAAATGGAATTAAAACACACATTATTAATGGCATGGAATTAATTACTTTGCTGTTGGATTTATCGGCACAGGGTGGGGGGAAATCCCCAGCAATTAATATATGAATCTATATTTCTATATGTAACTTTTTTATGCACCTAGGCATTTGCCCCTCTGTATTGAGTGTGCCCTAATTTATCGCCATATATTTATATAGGTATATTATTTTTAAAACGCTGGTAGCCACACTGCTCGATCACCTATCCAAACTGCAAGGCAAGGTAGGCAGAGCACCTATAGGCAAATTCACTAAGCGCCGAACGCTAGTGTTAATTCGCTAGCGTTTGGCATTTTCGTTACTGCGCAAATTCACTAACGAACGCTGGCGTAGTTTCGCTAGTGTTACTTCGCACCCTTACGCCTGGCGAAGTTTCGCTAGCGACGTAACTACGCAAATTCACTAACGCGCGCAGTGTGCTGAACGCTACCTTTTACGCTAAACTTCCTTCGCACCTCAGACCAGTCGAAGCGCAATAGAGTAGATAGGGATTGCTTCAAAAAAAGTCAAAATTTTTTTGTAAGTCCCAAAAAACTCTGGCGTGTTTTCTACATTATGGGTGATAGGCTGAAAAAGATCGAAATTTTTTTTGGGGCTCCCCTCCTTCCCCCCTACATCTCCTGACTCATGGCAACTTACCTAGACAGTGGGCACATGTGTAGGGCAAAATAAAATTTTTATTTGATGTTTTGAAGGTTTTCTAGGCATTTGTAGTGCTGATACGTATTCCTCCATTGAAATTTGAATTTGGCGCCGTATGCAAATTAGCCTTCGCTAGCGTAACTTCGCTTCACTTAGCGAATCAACGCTAGCGCAACTTCGCAATCTTATGCTACCCCTGTGCACAACTTCGGATTTTAGTGAATTTGCGGAGCGCTGGCGAAACTACGCCTGGCGAAGTGCGGCGAAGTTGCGCCTGGCGAAACTACGAATGTTAGTGAATTTGCCCCATAGTGTTTCAGCATAAGAGCAACGAGACCCCTAGTGGTCATAGCAAGGATTGCACCATTTAATGTGCATTTACCATGTGATCCTGGTCATTTCTATAGTTTTTATAAGCTGGTTTGGCTGCTACTGTATGTGGTTATTAATTTAACCCCCCACGTGAGCTTGATAAATCCAAGGCAACAAAGAGGTTAAAAATGAAAACCATAAAATACAAAGAGCTGGAGAACATAATTATTGAATAATTAGGATGCTATTAAAGTCATTTTTCCTTAACCATAGGTCCCTGAATGTTAATGGACTACAACGCCCCACAATATAAAGTCAAAAGTTAATACTTGCTGGGACTTGTAGTTCTGTAACATCTGGGGGACCCTGGTTAAGAAACAAGGCTAAATGCTGGCCAGATTCCCTAGAACTGCAACTAGAATAGGGAACCCGGCCAAAAATCTGCCATATAGAGTTCGCTGATTGGCCAGTCATTCTGTCACTTAAATGCAGATTCAGAATCATCGATTGGAGGCAGAAATCTGCCATATAAAGTTCACTGATTGGCCAGTCATTCTGTCACTTAAATGTAGATTCGGAATCATCGATTGGAGGCAGAAATCTGCCATATAGAGTTCACTGATTGGCCAGTCATTCTGTCACTTAAATGCAGATTCAGAATCATCGATTGGAGGCAGAATATGACTCAAATATGCTATCCCTGCATCTTCAATTAAAGACTTCGTTAACAATGAAAGGGGTCTTGGCACAATGGTTCTGTAGACATTTCTCAAGCTCCTTGTATAGCGTTATTTCTTTTGCAAATTCCTTGTAATTAAAAGAAAAAAAAGGCAGAAAACATGAATTAAACGAGACTGATGTGAAATGACACTTTTTGCTAAATAATATGGAAAGCAGAAAATGACAGTGTTATTACAAAAAAAATGACAGTTGTGATTACCCTAATTATTAAAGATACAAAATGAATGGATTAAACAAGCCAGTCCTGGTTTTTGTATTAGTTACACCAATAGTTACAAAGGACAGAGTGTGTTCATTTGTAGTTATAAATATGTTAGGTCTATGTTATGGTGCTGTCTGGCACATAGGTTATTACACACGACACAAGGGCCTGAAGTGTGCAGGAACAAGCGTTAGTTCAAAGAACTATTTCATATTTTGAAATCATCATAAAATGTTGCCATAGTTTTATGGGATCTCTCTGTACAGATTATGATCAAATTTAGGGGACTGCTCCTGCTGAATTGTGCTTAGTACAGGGAATACCTATGCTGCCATAGTTTTATGGGATCTCTCTGTACAGATTATGAGCAAATTTAGGGGACTGTTCCTGCTGAATTGTGCTTAGTACAGGGAATACCTATGCTGCCATAGTTTTATAGGATCTCTCTGTACAGACTATGAGCAAACTTAGGGGCTGTTCCTGCTGAATTGTGCTTAGTACAGGGGAATACCTATGCTGCCATAGTTTTATGGGATCTCTCTGTACAGATTATGAGCAAATTTAGGGGACTGTTCCTGCTGAATTGTGCTTAGTACAGGGAATACCTATGCTGCCATAGTTTTATGGGATCTCTCTGTACAGACTATGAGCAAACTTAGGGACTGTTCCTGCTGAATTGCGCTTAGTACAGGGAATACCTATGCTGCCACAGTTTTATGGGATCTCTCTGTACAGACTATGAGCAAACTTAGGGGACTGTTCCTGCTGAATTGTGCTTAGTACAGGGAATACCTAGGCTGTCATAGTTTTATGGGATCTCTCTGTACAGACTATGAGCAAATTTAGGGGACTGTTCCTGCTGAATTGTGCTTAGTACAGTGGAATACCTATGCTGCCATAGTTTTATGGGATCTCTCTGTACAGACTATGAGCAAACTTAGGGAACTGTTCCTGCTGAATTGTGCTTAGTACAGGGAATACCTATGCTGCCATAGTTTTATGGGATCTCTCTGTACAGATTATGAGCAAATTAAGGGGACTGTTCCTGCTGAATTGTGCTTAGTACAGGGGAATACCTTTGCTGACATAGTTTTATGGGATCTCTCTGTACAGATTATGAGCAAATTAAGGGGACTGTTCCTGCTGAATTGTGCTTAGTACAGGGAATACCTTTGCTGACATAGTTTTATGGGATCTCTCTGTACAGATTATGAGCAAATTAAGGGGACTGTTCCTGCTGAATTGTGCTTAGTACAGGGGAATACCTATGCTGCCATAGTTTTATGGGATCTCTCTGTACAGACTATGAGCAAACATAGGGGGCCACTTCCATATTAAGGATACCCCAATTATTACCCTAAAGCATTATAAAGGAACAGATGGAGTGCTACAATTCTCTGTACATCAGGTAACCAGCACAATATGAGATTCCCTGTCAAGCAATGAGAAAAAGACTATTAAAAAGGCCAATTGACTTTGCCAGCTACCTCGTCTCTGTGCAAGTGAAATTCAGGGACACGATGTGAGGCTTTGGGAAACCGCTGAGAAGGGAAAGCATGCAAACGAAAAGATAAATAAAATGAATGGAAATGTTAGTGAGATGGAGAGCAAATAGAGCAAAGCACAATAAACCATACACCACAGAATGGCCATAGACACTAAACACACTTGGGTCTAAAGTTGCCCCCCCATTGGAATGACCTGCCCACTATGGAGACCCACTTACCTCACGTTTAGATTTCTGGGATGATTTGTCTAAGACATCGTCACTGGACAGGTCGGAGTCCTCAGAAAAGCTCAGGTGACGTCGGAGAGGCAGGTCTAGTAGACAGAGAGGTGACCGTCACTTCATACCCAAATTTAGGCACCATGTCCCAATTACGACTACAGAGCAGTTATAGAGTTGAGGTCCCCTGCTCAGTCTACTCTTCTACCACCCCCCTGTACCCTTGTCCAAAATACATGAGGCCCTGTCACATTCTGTCAACAAACATGGCAGCCTCCAACTCTTTCTCTTTTTCTGGGTATGGTAGGAAGGTGTCAGCCTCATTAGTAAGAGTGCCTAGGTGTCTACTGGAGCTATGACAAATAACTAGATTCACCATATTACCTGCTCCACGGACCATGTTTGCCACATTGGCTTTCCCAGAGTCCACAGTGGTGCTGCTGGATGGAGTGCTTGGTGTAGACTTGTCCTCAGCCTGCTGCTTCTTCTTCTTTTCTTTCTTATACCCGGAGAAGACGGATTTCCATAAGGACTTGGGTTTGGTGCTTTCATCTGCCGCCTGTTTATCAGACAATCGACTGCTTTCCCCTTTGGACTTTTTCTCCTTTTTCCTTGGGGAGAAGATGGATGGTCTCTTCTTGGGTTTTCCGCCTGAACCTTCTGAGGAAGTTACTGAGCCGTCAGGAGCAGCTGGGGGTGTTATGAAGACCTCCTGCGACGTGTCCAGCTTCAGGGTGGGTGTCTCTGCTTGGGTTCTCGTGAAAGGAGAAACTGTAGTGTGATCGTTGAACAGAGTAGTAGATGGCAGAACTTTGGATGATCTTGTCCCTGTTTCTAGTTGTTTCATCTTGTGCCGCTGTTGTGCTATAGCGTCTTTTAGCGCCTGGCTCTTGACAGACTTCTCCCGGGCTTTCATTCTCTCCTCTGCCCGTTCTTTGGCCTCATGAGTTACATCAGGCAAAAGTCTTTTCCTGTGGTGGACTTTCTCCAAAGAAGATGGGATCTCTCCATTCTCCTTGGAAAAAACAATTCTATGTGGTTTCACTCGGCTGGTTTGTGGGGTAAAGAACTTCTCTTGGATGCTGGAATTATCCGTCCTTTCATCATATGTATCCTCAACATCATCAGCAAAGGGGATCTCGTCTACACTTTCTACAAACGACTTACGTACTAATTCTTCCCTGCGGGGAGACTGTTTGGGTTGCTTGCTTTGTGCTTGGGCAGGGATGGATTCTGGTCCATTCTGGCAAGCTGTACGGCTTCTTCGTAGAGTAGCTGGCTCTTCCCCTTGGGGAGGAGGTGGTGGAGGGCTGGATGGTGGAGTAAGCATGGCTGAATCAGAGGTGTTGAAGCTTTCACTGGCAACAGTACGGGTTACTGAACTGCCATTCAGGCCTAAACCAGAACTGGTGGAGATATCCTTCTTCTCGCCATCTGAGCTCTTCAGCTCCTTCTCAGAAGGGGATATTGGAGTCAGAGGTGAAAGCAGTTCAATGTCCAATCGGGAAGGGTTCACTTTTCTAGTAACTTGTTGTGGCTTCAGAGGTGGTGACTTGAGCTCCTCGGTTTTTGGTTTAGGTGCCTGAGACTGAGGAGGAGTAGTAGAATCTAGGGCAGGGAAACTGATTTCAGGCACCCGATCCCTGTCCAGAGGAGCCAGCCCTAAACTCCGCCTAATCTCTGCGCTTTTTGTCCAGAACTCTTCAATGAGGTCAATACGTTTCAGGGCCTCTTTTGTATTAGGGCTAACTAATTTTTCAGATGCCGTGATGTGACCAGTGAAAGGCAGTTTGGTTAAAGGAGTAGAGGAGATTAGAGGGGATGGCTGCTGACGCACTGGGGGCCTATCTGGAGCATTTATGGAACCCTCTGTGGACGGTAGTGGCTGCGAGCAAATAGCTGTTGTTGGGGATATAAGTGGCCTCCTATTTGTCGGGACTGAGGGTGATTTCACAGGAGATGTAGGGATAGCAGGTTCTTGTGATGGGACTGGTTGAGAGCAAACAGGAGATAGAGGCGTTTGAGCTTTTGCTTCCACAGAAGTTACTTTGCTGCTGTCCAACGGAAGATATGGATCCGTAAAAAAACGTCCACCAGGAGACGTCAGTGTCGTTGGAGACATCACAGGAACCTATAAATACAGAACAGCAAGATCAAAACAACCAAGATCAAAATCATACTCATTATTGGGGTGGTGGCCTTCTTCAATGATGGCACACCTAGCGGTTAAGGATGACAACCAGATTATAATCATCCTCTTTGTACATCACACAATATTATGCTTATTTATCACTGCTGAACCATGAAGTGCATTTGTATTGCCTGCTAACCAAGCAACGGGGCAGAGAATTAACACCAAATCTATTTTCATTTTTATTTTTGTGTAAAAGGCAAACACATCCTGCAGCCTTTACAAGAGGTGAATAGTAGAACTGCAACATAGAGCCAGAAAAAGAGACATGGGATTAGAGGCATTGTGCATGCTGAAAGCAAGGGGGGACCAGACAAAATTAGATGTGTGTGTTTGGGTGCAGTGACTCACAGAGACTGGGTAGGCTTGCGGGTTTTGGCTTGTGTTTCATCAGTCACGGGAGCAGAGGGCTCCTACTAAATAGGGAAGAAGGAAGAATAAAGATGAAAAGCCAGGGTGGATCATCTCACTAAAGGTGGCTGAGGGTGTAAGAATGGTTGGGTGCGGCTCTGGAGGCTTGACTGGTGCAGAGTTATGAGGGTGGAGGAGGAAAGGAGACTGGTCCGAGAGCTGTTTTAGGGAGCACTGCCTAAAGACAGCAGAAGAGACTTGCTTATCCCGAGATCGTATCTTTTAATTCAGCTCTGAATCGTGTGGGAAGGCAGTGGAAGCAGTGGAACAGTAGGAGCGCACCAGAGGAGCAGTTGGAGAGCTGGAAGTACAGAGCCACTGGATACAGGTTAGAGTTCTGTGTTTTACCTTTTCTGTTTCTGCTCTGGGGGTCCTGACTGGAGACTGTATGGGAGTTTTCGGTGTCCGAGAGACCGGGGTGGGGACCCTCTCAGAATCTGTAATAACTCAAGCACAGAAGAACAAAACAAACTTATTGATACTGTCAGAAGAAAGGTATGGCAGCTCCCCATGGTTCCTCCCCATCATCTCAGGACTGGCAATCTGTAGGTTCTGGCTAAGGGGCTGCTGAGATAGACAGTCACTATTTATTGGGTCTGTGGGGCTGTCTGGGCCTCTGTGGACTTAAAATGCTATTTTGAATCCCATCCAATGTAATACAATGCAAATGTGATCCAAATCCCTATGGACCAAAGACCTATTTTGGAGATCTCGAAAGACTAAAAACAGAAAAATGGGGGAATATGGGGTGCTGGGAGTTATAAATCAAGAAACAAAAATGCTAGTGTATCAATATCTCTTTAAGCTACAACATGTGCGACTGGAACGCTGCAGGTACCTGGCAGGACGGGTCGCTCCAGCTCAGGTTCTTGATCTATATCCAACTTCAGCTTAAACCTCTGAGACTGCTGGAGCCGCTCTTCAGCCTCGGCATCAGACGGGATGTCATCATCTGTAGTTGTGGGGCAGCGGAGACAGCGTACATCTTTATTGTGGGATTTCAATTATCCAGAGTGCAGAATATAAACAAATAAGAATATGCGAAATAAAGGCACACGGCCGTTTTGAGCACCACAGAGTAAATATTTACACCTGGCGGCTGAATTATGGGTGAAAGGAAATAGTTTATAATAAACACAGAGCCATGGATATTGTGTTATAAATGGTGCTTAATGATGTCAGTATGTTCGTAGTGATGTCACTTGTCTCAAATGACTCAATGAAACAAAATGATGGAACCCCTAATTTTAAGAAGTCACCTCTGAGTTGCATGACCTGTACTAAAGATCTCTTGTGCCTTCGGCACCTTTTTCTCTCTATATATAATTGTCCAATTGTTGACAAATTGATTACAGTGAGAACATTAAAGGGATACTGTCATGGGAAAAAAAATGAATCAGTTAATAGTGCTGCTCCAGCAGAATTCTGCATTGAAATCCATTTCTCAAAAGAACAAACAGACTTTTTTATATTCAATTTTGAAATCTGACATGGGGCTAGACATATTGTCAATTTCCCAGCTGCCCCAAGTCATGTGACCTGTGCTCTGATAAACTTCAATCACTCTTTACTGCTGTACTGCAAGTTGGAGTGATATCACCCCCTCCCTTTCCCCCCCCCCAGCAGCCAAACAAAAGAACAATGGGAAGATAACCAGATAACTCCCTAACACAAGATAACAGCTGCCTGGTAGATCTAAGAACAGCACTCAATAGTAAAAACCCATGTCCCACTGAGACACATTCAGTTACATTGAGAAGAAAAAACAGCAGCCTGCCAGAAAGCATTTCTCTCCTAAAGTGCAGGCAAAAGTCACATGACCAGGGGCAGCTGGGAAATTGACAAAATATCTAGCCGATTGTCAGATTTCAAAATTGAATATAAAAAAAATTTGTTTGCTCTTTTGAGTAGCACTATTAACTGATGCGTTTTGAAAAATAACATGTTTTCCCATGACAGTATCCCTTTAAGATTAATATTTCTAAGCAACGTTCATTAGGGAGTCTAAGGGATTAGATGGCCTACGGCGTTGAGGTCCTAGGTTTGATTCCAGCCAGGGAGTTATTTGCAAGGAGTGTGTTTACTGCGACGATTTCATCAAAAAAACTGACCAAAGTAAATGTGATAAGGACCTTAGGTCTTTTAAGGCAGGGACTAATGTTCCTAATCTCTGCAGAATGTTGGCGCTATGAAAAGAATACTAATACACCCCCTAAGCCAGGGATCCCCAACCAGTAGCTCGTGAGCAACATGTTGCTCCCCAACCCCTTAGATGTTGCTCCCAGTGGCCTCAAAGCAGGGGCTTATTTTTGAATTCCAGGCTTGGAGGCAAGTTTTGGTGCATAAAAAACAGATGTACTGCCAAACAGAGTCTCAATGTAGGTTGACAATCCACATAGTGGCTACCAAATGGCCAATCACAGCATCTATTTGGCACCCCAAGAACATTTTTCATGCTTGTGTTGCTCTCCAACTCCTTTTACTTCTGAATGTTGCTCACGGGTTCAAAAAGGTTGGGGATCTCTGCCTAAGCCATGTCCAGGTTAGAAGGCCGGAAAATATGGAGGTGCATTTTGGTTCCAGACTTGAAAGGACTGTATGACCTTTTAAGAATAAGATTTAAGAATGTAGAGCTCATCTGGGTTAGGAAATTATGGAGATAATGAATGCAAATATTATTCCATATTAATCCTCAATGTCCTTAGCTCTATCCCCATCCTAGACATTGGCTGATGCTTCAGGTACTCTTGGCTTGGTTGGCAGATTATTGGCTTTTCTGAAATCATAAGTTTTAGGAATAAGAGCTCAGACTTGCCCAGCTTGGCCCTCAACTTGAGTGGTCAAATGATTCAGATTTTTTCGTGACCTGCCCAAATGAGTAGATGCTTCCATCTATTGTGCGGACAGCACTGTGCTGTTCATTCAAGCGAATGGCCCAAATGAATAGACCAGAAATGCTCCTTTCAGTATCTGCTGATGTCCCTAACAGAAAGTCAAGCTTGAAGCACATACCATCACCAAGATCTGCTGAGGTGTCCCCATCACCGCCTGTTTCAGCCTGCGCAAGGCATGTCCCCAACTCCTCCTCCTCCTCACCTTCTTCATCCTCACCAGTAGCTGAGGGGTCGGGAAGAGAGGAGATGACAATGGAAAGCATGGACAGTATGAGAATAGGGGAGAGGAATACAGAGGGGTAAAAGGAAAGGAAGGGACGTGGCAATGGGGGAGAAAAAAAAATGGGAAAAAATAATGAGGAAACTGGCAACAAGATATTTCCCAGCAGGCAGTGCAAACACCCCTAAGCATCATATTAGGCACTTGAGCTTGGAGTTATAAATCGAAAATACACCAGTTTCAAGCTTTTTTTATTTCTTGAGCATTGTTTGAGGCCACAGCTTAATGCAAGCACCAAAGACCTGAGTGGTGATGCCATACTGCTCGCCTTGGCTGAGGGGGTTCCTTGAAATTAAATAAAACAGCGCCCTTAATTATTACAGATAAGGGGTTGTTATGTAGAGAATATCATTCTGTGTATGTGGTTAGCTATGCCTTTACATTAAAGGGAAAGCTCATGGAAAAATATAACCTTACTTGAAAATAGTGTATTCCCATTTCAACAGTGTACACAGTGTGCTGAGCAGTGCATTATAGTATTGTGCAGTTATACAATACTCTGTTTCTTGGTACTTTGCTTTATATGTTGAGCTGTAGTACAGGTGCCTGTACGGTTTCACCCTGCAAACTTGGGTTGTATAGCTTTAAGACAAGAGTCTGTCCTGTATGCTTTTCTGTATTCTATGTTCTTCTGCACCCCTGCATGTAGTGGTACTACTGCACATGTATGCGGTAACTCTACTCCTCTGCATTTAGGTGTTGGCTCTGCAGGTAACCATGCTTCTTGGCATGAAGATGTTGGCTCTGCAAGTAACTCTTTTCCTCTGAATGTAGGTGTTGGCTCTGAAGGTAACCATGCTTCTCGGCATGAAGGTGTTGGCTCTGCAGGTAACTATACTCCTCTGCAGGTAACTATACTCCTCTGCATGAAGGTGTTGGCTCTGCAGCTAACTATACTCCTCTGCATGTAAGTGTTGGCTTTGCACGTAAGTCTACTCCTCTGCATGTAGGTGTTGGCTCTGCAGGTAACCATGCTTCTGGCATGAAGGTGTTGGCTCTGCAGGTAACTTGTCCTCTGCATGTAGGTGTTGGCTCTGCAGGTACTATACTCCTCTGCATGTAAGTGTTGGCTCTGCAGGTAACTATACTCCTCTGCATGTAGATATTGGCTCTGAAGATACCTCTATTGCTCTGCATGTAGGTGTTGGCACTGCAGGTAAGTATACTGCTCTGCATGTAGGTGTTGGCTCTGCAGGTACCTCTATTCCTCTGCATGTAGGTGTTGGCTCTGAAGGTAACCATGCTTCTCGGCATGAAGGTGTTGGCTCTGCAGGTAACTATACTCCTCTGCAGGTAACTATACTCCTCTGCAGGTAACTATACTCCTCTGCATGAAGGTGTTGGCTCTGCAGCTAACTATACTCCTCTGCATGTAAGTGTTGGCTTTGCAAGTAAGTCTACTCCTCTGCATGTAGGTGTTGGCTCTGCAGGTAACTACACTCCTCTGCATGTAGGTGTTGGCTCTGCAGGTAACCATGCTTCTGGCATGAAGGTGTTGGCTCTGCAGGTAACTTGTCCTCTGCATGTAGGTGTTGGCTCTGCAGGTACTATACTCCTCTGCATGTAAGTGTTGGCTCTGCAGGTAACTATACTCCTCTGCATGTAGATATTGGCTCTTCTGAAGGTACCTCTATTGCTCTGCATGTAGGTGTTGGCACTGCAGGTAAGTACTGTATACTGCTCTGCATGTAGGTGTTGGCTCTGCAGGTACCTCTATTCCTCTGCATGTAGGTGTTGGCTCTTAAGGTAACCATGCTTCTCAGCATGAAGGTGTTTGCTCTGCAGGTAACTATACTGCTCTGCATGTAGGTGTTGGCTCTGCAGGTAACTCTTTTCCTCTGCATGTAGGTGTTGGCTCTGCAGGTAACCATGCTTCTCAACATGAAGGTGTTTGCTCTGCAGGTAACTATACTGCTCTGCATGTAGGTGTTGGCTCTGCAGGTACCTCTACTCCTCTGCATGTAGCTATACAGTATATAAAGTGTGCCATTAGCCTTATAGTTTCCTAACGTGATATGGTGCACGCAGTCTTATTAGTCTTTAGGATACAGTTCTGCTTTCCCCCACATGGTTATACCCCCTGTATGCTTTCCTCTTCCCCTTAAAGGACCAGTAACACTAAAAAATAAATGGGTATTGTGTGCATTTGTGATGTTACCTTGTACTTTGCTTCAGCAGTGCTACTACAGTGTGTAATTAACTTAGCTACTGTGTAGCCATGGGGCAACCATTCAAGTTGCAATAGGGCTATAGGGCACATGGTCACACAGTAGTAACAGATAAGCTGTTAGGACGAAAATAAGTGGTCCAATGCCATACACGGCATAAAATAAAAATTAAATTAAAATAAATATATAATTAAATTGGCATTTGTTGCCAAGAAAAAGTTAATTTGTATATGCAGGTTGAACAGATACAAATGTTACATGAAAAAATATTTTCATTTAATGGAATTACTGGTCCTTTAATCCACACAACACTGCACAAAAGCAGCTAAAACACAAGAGTGCAGCCCTCCAAGCCTTGCACGTTAGCCAGTCCTGCCTTCCCTTGGGGTCAAGCAGAAAGGCAAAAAAGGCTTATCCCTGAGAAGTCAACACTAATGCCCTTGAAGCCAGCAAAGGATGCTGGGAGCTGCAGTTCAGCATAGAGAGCAGAAGTACGTTAGGAAGCCAGCCAAGTGACAAACAAGAGAGCAGGGTTCCAATGCTTCTGGTTTAAATGTAAACTAGCTAGTCTGCAAGTTATTACTGGGTTAAAATTCTGCAAAAAAAATAAAGGGGAACTCCACCCAAGATCTGTTGCGGAATATCCAGCAGCTTGCTCACTGGGTGCAAGTCAGTTGCATCTATGGGTGCAACCTCTTACTGGAAGCTTGGAATTACCTCCAAGTTTTGGGTGGGTAAACAAGCTTCATTCCAGGCCAGTGGGCGATCTATTTGCATTTATTGTATTAATAATAAACGAGAATAATATAATTTCTATACTTGATGATGCATGTGAAACGGAGACAAAAAGCGTGTGGGCAAAAGAGCAGCGGTGCATGGAGACACATCTAAGGCACAGAATATATTGGGGTGCACAGGGCGCCCGCTTTAACCATGCAGAGCGGGACAGGAGCGTGGCAGAGCTAGCACAGAGCATTCAAGCAGAGCGACTGCAGAGCTCTTAACAAGAACGCAGCCTCTTATCTCTGGGGCTTGCTACCTCCTGATACGGACTCCAGCCATGCTCTCACTGGGTCGTGACGGTGGGAAGGGAGATGAGGTGCTGCCGGCGAAAAAAAAAAGTAAGAACAGAAACAAAAAAATGAAATGAATGGAAATCTAATGCTACTTACCTGGGGGTGTCAATAGGGCCACAGCACACATACAGATATACACGGAATAACATAACGCGGCAATGACGTGAACGCAACAATGACATACCTCCCAACATTTTGGAAATAGAAAGAGGGACCAAAGGATTTTAGATCACGCCAGTTTTGCGACCAAACCCCCTAATTACCATTTACGTTTTACAAAATTTGGCAAGTTATGAAAGTTTGAACACATTTCTGTGGTTTCTATGTGTTATTACAGTTTTGCTAATGAAGGTGAATTGCCCTTTAAGCTGCAAGTCACAGTTTCCCCTAGAGACCTGCTTATCTTAAAGGGGGAACCCGTCAACCAAAAAAATATTCCTAAACCTATTTTATCACATTAGTCAAGCAAAATGAACTTTAATTACACAATATAAATTATTTGAATCTAGTTTCCTTCAGTCTGGGAATTCATAATTATAACAGGCAGGTAGGAGCCATTTTCTGGACACTGTTATTAAGACAAGTCTTGTATCATCTCAGAATCTTGTTTGTGCACCAGAATGTGGGACCTGATGTCCATCCCCATGTCCTGGCTACACAATTAAACGGTGAAGAGAACGGGGGGAATGTGGGGAGAGTAGTGACATCTGGGAAGTGCTGAATGGAAAGTGAAAGTAATTGTCTGCCTAAGGCATAGAGGAGGGGCAGACAATATTTGATTGACAGCTGAGATTTTTAAATGAGCTTACAACAGCTATGAATGCTTTAATAAAAAATATAAATTGGGTTTCACGTTAAATTTGAAAAGGACTTTTATTATAAAGCTTTTTGTGTCTGGGTGACAGGTCCACTTTAAATTGTTAGAAAAGTATCTATTCTGGGCTAGAAGTTAGAAACTTTGTATCTATTTCTGGCTGTTCAGTGCAGGAGATCAAAGAGAAAGTTGGGACATTTCCGTAACAAACCCGGGACTGTGGGTTGAGCTGTCAAAATCGGGACTGTCGCACGAAAAACGGGACAGTTGGGAGGTATGCAATGAAGTGCAGTATAATGAGGTTGCTCAGCTAATGGGGCAACTATATGTTTGGGCTTGGGCGCAGGGGGTTACCTTTGGAAGGAGAGGACACGCTCACTTCTCCCCTCTCCTCCTTAGACCCTCTCCGCTCTTCCTTAACCTTACGGACGTGTGTCCAGTGCAAGTCGGCCTTTATTTCCATGGGGTCGACAGGAGTGAGGGATTGCTGGAGCCTGAGGTTCCCAGCTGGACAGAAAAGCACGGAATGGAGGAAGCAGAAGAGCAAAAGGACAGACATCGCCCAAGGTAAGGGAAACAGAAGGACAGAGAGAACAGGAGAACGTTACAGTGATAAAGAGACGGAGCCCATTATCTATATCCAGAAACAGTATATTGACATTGGCAGCTGTTAGGGTAATGGCACATGGGTTCATTCATTGGACTCACGGAGACTCTCGCTCATTAGAGGACGGAGAGGGGTGTTTGAACCCCCAATATTTTCTCTGGTGGTCAATGTCCATTGTGCCACTAGCCTTAATTACTATAATCACCCTAAGGGTCAGGGCACACGCTCACATTCGAGGGGAATGAGGAGCACTTCGTTTTCCTAAGTCGCCCGAAGTTGCCTGACGAGGAAACTTTGGGCGACTTTGGAAAACGAAGCGCTTCCGAGTGCCATCCCACCGGAGATCTACATTCTAGATGGCGGGAGACAGTTCAGGGAGATTAGTCGTCCCGTGGAAGAGTAGATTCATCGCCGGGTGACTAATCTCCCGAAATCTGAGCTTGTGCCCTGACTCTTAAACTGGCCTGTGGATTGCCAAATAGTGTTGATTGGATGTTGGATCAAACAAGTAGATCTCAACACCCACACGTGCATGGGATGATCCGGCAAACCGTGTTGCCTGACCAGACGGGCCAATAGCAATTTGATGGGATCACAGCACAGAAGACTCCCGAGGTAGGGTATTAAATGCTGAACATGACTGATCTATCAGGTGCTAAATATCTTGATAATACACAAAAGCCATGAATTATATCCTTATAAACGGTGACAAGTGATGTCATCAGATATAAACGGTGAGTAGTGATGTCATTTTTGTCACGTGACTCAATGAAACTTGTGTATTATAAAAATAAACAAAGTACCCCTTGTTGGAAAATATGAGGATATTAGAAGTAACCTTGGAGTTCCATGACCTGTCTAAAAGATTATCCTTACATTTTACAATAGGGGGTACTTTATTCATTATATATCTAATTCAATGTCATTTGATGAAAGTGCATTTTTAGTTTGACACCTGCTGGTATTTATTTTATGTGTGTTTATTACATATGGCATGTATGGAGCTGAGGGGGGGCCAATCAGATGACAGATCCTCTTTAATGGGGTCCCATGAAATGCTTTGGCCGCACAGTCTCACATTAAAGGATAAGTAAACCTTAAAAACAAGTGAATGTAAAATTGATGGGGTGGCTATTCTAAGCACTTTTGCGATGTACGTTCATTATTTATGTTTTTTTTAATTCCAAGATATTAAAGGATTCATGTACTGTTTCAAGTTTAGGAAGACAGCGGGAGTTTAATGCGTGGCTCAAGTCTTGGTGTAGAAGGAAGGGTTTGGGTTCCTAGAGCACTGGGCTGGAGGTCCCTCGGTTACAAGGAAAAACAGAATAATACTAACTTAACATATAATTCTCCACTAAGTAATACAAATTTCAAAAGTAAATGTAGTAACCTCCACTGTATGCGGCAAATGCACGGAGTTTGTCAAGTACAATGGGAGACCTAGAATTAATCGCATGCTCTAAAAATTCTGATATAATTGGTATCATCGAGACCTGGTGGGATGCAACATGTGACCTGACTGTGAATTTAAATGGTTACACCCTTTTTAGGAGGGACAGAGGAATAAAAAAGGGTGGAGGAGTGTGTTTGTATGTAAAGCCTGAATTACTAAATAAATAACAATAGCTGGCACTGGTGAGGGTGTAGAATCAGTCTGGGTAGAGATTTTGACTGGGCAAAAGGTAACAAAAAGAATTATCATTGGTGTATGTTATAAACCACCTGGTATAAGTGTCGAGTATGAAGCCCAGCTACTCTTGCAGATACAAGCGGCTTCACAGCTGGGTCAAGTTATTACTATGGGTGACTTCAATTATCCAGACATTGACTGGGGTAATGGGGTTGCCAAGACAGAAAAAGCCAGTAGGTTTGTAAATATGCTGAATGACAACTTTTTATTCCAGCTCGTTCAAGAACCTACTAGGAGTTACTCACTTTTGGACCTTGTAATAACTAATAATACTCATCTCTAGCATTTGTGTGGGTGAGGGGCATTTAGGGAATAGTGATCATAACATGGTCTCCTTTGAGATTATGTTGCAGAAGCAATTCTATAAGGGAGTAAGTAACTAAAACACTAAATTTCAGACGTGCAAACTTTGACAGTATAAGGGCATCTCTGCAACATATTAAGTGGGAAATGCTTTTCACAGGGTTAAACACTGAACAAAAATGGGAAGTCTTTAAAATGCTGCTTAATAAATCTACTTGTCAGTTTATTCCCCTTGTAAGCAAGGAACGTCGTTGCAAAGCAAAACCTTTTTGGTTCAATAGAAGCGTTGGTGTTAAGGTGGGTAAGAAAAGACCTGCTTTTAAGGCAAGTCAGCTGGGAGAGCCGAAATATTTATAAGGTACAAGGAGGCCAATAAATCATGCAAAGAAGCTATAAGGCAAGCTAAAATTGATATAGAAAAGGATATTGCAGCAAGCTGTAAAAAGAATCAAAAATTATTTTTTAAACATGTTAATAGTAAAAAAATTAAGCTGGAAGGGGTGGGACCCTTACTATCAGAGGGGGGTCAATTGGTTGATGAAAACAAAATAAAAGCGCAGATTCTGAACTCGTATTTTTCATCTGTCTACACAAATGAGGAACCAATAAGTGAAGGTTTCCTTATGATGCATGGTTCACACATGAGGAAATTCAAAAAAGAGACTAGAACATGTTAAGATTAACAAAGGTCCGGGGCCAGATGGTATTCATCCCAGGGTAATTAGCGAGCTTAGCTCTATGATTGCCAAACCTCTTTACTTAATTTTTCAGGATTCATTGAGATCTGGCATAGTGCCGAGAGACTGGCGAATTGCTAATGTGGTGCCTCTATACAAAAAAGGATCTCGTTCTCAGCCTCAAAACTATAGGCCAGTTAGTCTGACGTCAGTGATAGGAAAGCTTTTCGAAGGGTTAATAAAGGATAAGATACTGGACTTCATAGCAAATCATAATACTATGAGTTTGTGCCAGCAGGGTTTTATGCGTAATAGATCTTGCCAGACTAACTTAATTTCTTTTTATGAGAAGGTAAGTAGAGACCTCGATTCTGGGATGGCAGTGGATGTGATTTACTTAGACTTTGCTAAAGCATTTGATACAGTGCCACACAAAAGGTTACTGGTTAAATGAAGGAATGTTGGCCTGGAACATAGTATTTGTACCTGGATAGAGAACTGGCTAAAAGATAGACTACAAAGAGTGGTGGTAAATGGAACATTTTCTAATTGGACCAGTGTTGTTAGTGGAGTACCGCAGGGCTCTGTACTAGGTCCCTTGCTTTTCAACTTGTTTATTATTGACCTGGAGGTGGCCATTGAAAGTACTGTTTCTATTTTTGCAGATGATACTAAATTGTGCAGAACTATAGGTTCCATGCAGGATGCTGCCACTTTGCACAGTGATTTATCTGAGTTGGAAAACTGGGCAGCAAACTGCAAAATGAGGTTCAGTGTTGATAAATGCAGGTTATGCACTTTGGCAAAAATAATATAAATGCAAGTTATACACTAAATGGCAGTGTGTTGGAAGTTTCCTTAAATGAGAAGGATCTTGGGGTCTTTGTAGATAACAAGTTGTCTAATTCTGGGCAGTGTCATTCTGTGGCTACTAAAGCAAATAAAGTTCTGTCTTGCATAAAAAAGGGCATTAACTCAAGGGATGAAAACATAATTCTGCCTCTTTATAGGTCCCTGGTGAGGCCTCATCTGGAGTATGGGGGCAGTTTTGGACTCCAGTCCTTAAGAGGGATATAAATGAGCTGGAGAGAGTGCAGAGACTAAGTGCAACTAAACTGGTTAGAGGGAGGGAAGAGTTAAATTATGAGGGGAGACTGTCAAGGTTGGGGTTGTTTTCTCTGGAAAAAAGGCGCTTGCGAGGGAACATGATTAAACTTTACAAGTACATTAGAGGACATTATAGACAAATAGCAGGGGACCTTTTTACCCATAAAGTGGATCACCGTATCAGAGGCCTCCCCTTCAGACTAGAAGAAAAGAAGTTTCATTTAAAGGAACAGAGTAGGGGGTTCATCACAGTCAGGACAGTGAGGTTGGGGAATGCACTGCCGGGTGAAGTTGTGATGCTGATTCAGTTAATGACTATAAGAGGGACTTGGATGATTTTTTGGACAGACATAATATCAAAGGCTATTGTGATACTAAGCTCTATAGTTAGTATAGGTATGGGTATATAGAATTTATGTGAAAGTAGAGAGGGGTGTGTGTATGGATGCTGGGTTTTCATTTGGAGGGGTTGAACTTGATGGACTTTGTCTTTTTTCAACCCGATTTAACTATGTAACTATATGTAACTATGTTAACATCAATTAGTTTTGTTCCAACAGCCAGGGGCGTAACTACAGAGGAAGCAGACCCTGCGGCCGCAGGGGGGCCCAGGAGGTACAGGGGGCCCCATGAGGCTCTCATTGATGAGAAATTTGAACATATATTGGTAAAACAGGACAAACACTGGATATGTTGGGGGCCCTAAAATTAATTTGCTGTGGGGCCCAGCAACATCTAGTTACGCCACTGTCAACAGCGCCACCTGCTGGTCAGTTTCCCACCAGTCTGACCACCAAGTAGTCAAGGAAGTTGTCAGGAGAAAGAAAGAGGCTGCTCTGATGTTCTTCTGCTTTGAGAAAGATTTCTAATTTTATTCCTAAGCAGAAGAACATCAGAGCAGCCTCTTTCTTTCTCCTGACAACTTCCTTGACTACTTGCTGGACAGACTGGTGGGAAAATGACCAGCAGGTGGCGCTGTTGTAACACAATTCATTCATATTAACAGTACATGTATCCCTTAATATATTGGAATTAAAAATAAAAAAATAATGAATGTACATTGCAAAAGTGCTTAGAATACCCTCATCAATTTTACATTGACTTATTTTTAGCGTTTACTTATGCTTTAAGGAGTAGACTTTTCTTTCATTGTACATGTAAGCACGTATGTAGTAGGGATGCACCGATCCAGGATTCGGTTCGGGATTCGGCCTTTTTCAGCAGGATCCGGATTTGGCCAGATCCTTCTGCCGGCATATGCAAATTAGGATTTGGTTCGGTATTTGGCCGAATTCGTTGCATCCCTATTATGTAGAGAAACCCATATACATCTATGCATGAGATATTAAATCAAAGCCGACACTTTAGGATTAGTAAAAACAAAATGCAGTTTCTTTGCAAAAAAAAAAAAAACGCTCAGCGCATGCGTCTGTTAATATCTACTGTATCAGCATGGGTAGGGGGCACAAATAGCCCCCCTAAATTAACATTTCTCTTTTTTAGGGAACCCAAAATAAGGCACAATCCAATACTGAGCACAAAATAACACCCCCCCATCTGGGCTCTAAGTTCAACCACTATCAGTCTTTTTATTCATGAAGTTCATGCACATAAAATTCCTTCTATGGATAAAGGTTTATACATTTGAGTGCCACCTACTGGCAACAAACAGATGGTGCTTAGGACTCTGGTAATATATACTGAATATACAGATTATATTTATATATATAAAAAACCAATAAGACTATTGTCACCCTGCTATAGACCTATAACCACGTGGTGCTGTATAGGATAATAAACAAACATAAAGGGATACTGTCATGGGAAAACATGTTTTTCTCCTAACACATTAGTTAATAGTGCTGCTCCATTTTTTAAAAGAGGAAACAGGTTTTTTTATATTCAATTTTGAAATCTGACATGGGGCTAGACATATTGTCAGTTTTCCAGCTGCCCCCAGTCATGTGACTTGTGCTCTGATAAACTTCAGTCACTCTTTACTGCTGTACTGCAAGTTGATATCACCCCTCCCATCCCCCCAGCCACAACAGAACAATGGGAATGTAACCAGATAGCAGCTCCCTAACACAAGATAACAGCTGCCTGGTAGATACTGCACTCAATAGTAAAAGCCAAGTCCCACTGAGACTGATTCAGTTATATTAAGTAGGAGAAATAACAGCCTGCCAGAAAGTAGTTCCATCCTAAAGTGCAGGCATAAGTCACATGACTAGGGCAGCTGGGAAACTGACAATATGTCTAGCCCCATGTCAGTTTGCTCTTTTGAAAAATGGATTTCAGTGCAGAATTCTGCTGGAGCAGCACTATCCCAACTGATGGGTTTTGAAAAAAACATGTTTTCCCATGACAGTATCCCTTTAATATAGCCCATGCAGGCTGGGTGCTCTTTTGAGTCCCAATAGGGAGAGGGGTCCCAAAGCGTCTAGTGATACATGATACATCACATGATCTCCCCACTTTATAAGACCGAGTACTGGATTGCACCTTAGGGAAACAAGGGACTGTTGTTAAAGCTCCAGCTCTGTTCCATGCACGGAGATAAGGATTACGGTTGAGGTTAGGAGAAGAACGTCATCTCGGATCAGATAAAGCCATTGAATTCCCGGATACAGAAGGGTGCTGTTCCATGCAAGTGGAATTAGTGTCGGGGGGCTGCTGCGATCTCTATACCATGCTCACACAGATACGTCCTACACCCCTCCATGGAGAAAAGCTAGAAGGTTGGGCAGCATCATCATGGGACTCTTGCTGTAGCCAATTGTGAATGAGGCCACTGTTATGTTAGTGGCTGTGCCCCACTTTCGTGCCAAGCTCAGTTGATGGCATTGTATAAATAATTTCTTTGGTGGGGCTGAGTGTTTTAACCAAATCCTCCGTCACTACAAAAGGGACACCAATTGTAGTGACGGATTTGATGACCGTGTCTCTTTAAATATAGCTCCATCTACAGATAAAAAGTGCAGGGGTGTAGGAGCAATCTTTGGGGTTAATTCATTTCATCTGGGGATGGCAGAGAATATTGGGGGGGGCATGAGGGATACCTTTAAATGTACCAACGGTATCTTCGTCAGAGATACGCTGTATCCATAGGCCCTGCTGAAGTTCTCTCTCCCATGGGCAATACTCACCCTCTGCAGCAGGGGGCGCAGCGGACAATCACCCATCCCAAACCCCATGAAAAGAGATGAACAGACGGAAGGGGGACAAGAGAAGCAGAAATGAGACAGGGAAGTTGTACAGTGAGAAGGAGATGGAAGAAGAGCTCTGCTCTGGGTGTATTTTTAAGGAACTTTAGACTTTTCTTATATGTTTGACCACATTTAGGTAATCAGTCCCCACTTTTGTGAGGCCACACAGAGCTGTGGTTGAATGCATTGGGGGTAGGGTTGCCACCTTTTCTGGAAAAAAATACCAGCCTTCCTATATATTTATCTCTTTTCCCTATTAATAACATTGGGATCAACCATCATTTTTACCGGCCAGGTGGCAACCCTAATTGGGGGAAAACACAAACTCTTCATCACAACACAGAGAATTCTGTCTTTTTTTTACAGAACAGTGTGTATAGTAAGCCAAGATGGTGGTAGGCGAAGGGGCAGTAATTGTGGGCATTGCATTACTGTGTTCTCTCTATACCCAAGGTCATTGCAGTCTAGAATAAGCCTGGGCAAGATAATATATTATTCTAGTGAGGGTAGAAACCAACCTTCACTTGATTCTTCTTCATCTTCCTCCTCCTCTTCTTCTTCTTCTTCCTCCTCCTCTTCTTCTTCTTCTTCACTGCCACCTGACCCCTGAGTTTCCACAATCACCACATTTTCCACGTCCTGACCCTTCAACTTGGCGTGAATCTTGACAGCCTCTTTCCATGGCACCCCACCTAGATCTGAGGAGGGAACGCACTCCCCTGGCTCCTCTTGCTCCTCCTCTTCTTCTTCCTCCATCTCGGACTCTGAACTGCTGTGGGCCGAAAGTGCAAAGAGTTGTGGGTGCCACAGACAAACAGCCATATTTGGGCCTATAAATACAGATAATTTAACTTTTTTTTTTCTAATTTTGGTTCTGTACATTACCACAATGAATTTTGCACAGATGCAGTTGAACTGCAGACTTACAGCTTTAATTCAGTGGGTTGAACACAAAGATTTCATAAAAATGTGATGAACTAAAGTCTTTTTTGTAACACAAACACTTTATTTCAGGGGCTGAAAAGTAATTGGACAATTGACTCAATTATCCAAGTCTACCATAAAGAGAAGACTGCATGAAAGTAAATACAGAGGGTGCAGTGCAAGGTGCAAGCCACTCATAAGCATCAAGAATACAAAGGCTACATTGGACTAAAAAAATGACCCAAAACATAGAGCCAAAGCAACCCAGGAGTTTATTAAAGCAAAGAAGTGGAATATTCTTGAATGGCCAAGTCACCTGATCTGAACCCAATTGAGCTGCATTTCACTTGTTGAAGACTAAACTTGGGACAGAAAGGCCACAAACAATCAGCAAGTGAAAGCGGCTGCAGTAAAGGCCTGGCAGAGCATTAAACAGGAGCAAACTCAGAATCTGGTGATGTCCAACACTTCAGGTTGTCATTGTCAGCAAAGTGTTTTCAACCAAGTATTAGACTTGAACATTTTATAATTCATTGTGGTAATGTACGGAACCAAAATTAGAAAAAAAAAAGTGGTCTCTGTCCGAAGATTTATGGAGCTAACTGTTAGGGATGTCGCGGACTGTTCGCCTGCGAACTAATTCGCGCGAACATCGACTGTTCGCGTCCGCCGAATGTTCGCGAACGTCGCGCGACGTTCGCCAATTTGGGTTCGCCTTAGCTGGCGCTTATTTTTGACCTCTCACCACAGACCAGCAGATACATGGCAGCCAATCAGGAAGCTCTCCCTCCTGGACCACCCCCACACCCCCTGGACCACTCCCCTTCCATATATAAACTGAAGCCCTGCAGCGTTTTTTCATTCTGCCTGTGTGTGCTTGGAAGAGCTAGTGTAGGGAGAGAGCTGTTAGTGATTTGAGGGACAGTTGATAGTAACTTTGCTGGCTAGTAATCTACTTGATACTGCTCTGTATTGTAGGGACAGAACTCTGCAGGGATTTGAGGGACATTTTAGGTTAGGTAGCTTTGCTGGCTAGTAATCTACCTTCTACTGCAGTGCTCTGTATGTAGCTGCTGTGGGCACTGCTTCTGATCTCATCTGCTGACTGCTGTAATAACCCAATAGTCCTTGTAAGGACTGCTTTTATTTTCTTTTTTCTTTTTTTACTTTGCTACTATAAGAGCCCAGTGCTATTAGTCTAGCTGTGTTGGGGAGTGGGACTGGTGTGCTGCTCCTCCTAGTAGTTCACCACTACCAGCACCAACCAGAGTCAAAATTGTTACAAAGTATCTTATTTGCACCTGTTAGCTGTTCTGAGCTCTCTGCCAAAAGCTAATTAAGTTAGAAACTGTTTTTTTTTTCTGGCTGTTCAGAGAAAAGAGGGACTGGTGTGCTGCTCCTCCTAGTAGTTCACCACTACCAGCACCAACCAGAGTCAAAATTGTTACAAAGTATCTTATTTGCACCTGTTAGCTGTTCTGAGCTCTCTGCCAAAAGCTAATTAAGTTAGAAACTGTTTTTTTTCTGGCTGTTCAGTGCAGAGAAAAGAGGGACTTTCCAGTACAAGAGAGGGACAGGGGGTTGAGTGGTCAAAAGAGGGACAGTTGGGAGGTATGCAAGTGCCACCTAGTTGTGTGAGCTTTTTCACATTCTGTCTAAATAACAATAATAATTCCGTGTCCGTAAACATCACCTGAGTGATGTTTTTACAGCAGCAATAATATATTCCGTATCCACTACTGTATACGTTGCCCTTGCAGGCATTGTTTGCCCAGTCTTTAACCAAGTGCCACCTAGCTGTGTGAGCTTTTTCACATTCCGTGTCCAGAAACATCACCTGAGTGACGTAGTGTGATTTCTGCCCTTTACAGCACAAAACGCAGCGCTGTGTCAACAATGTATTTTTCAGATACATTTTTGCCCTTGATCCCCCTCTGGCATGCCACTGTCCAGGTCGTTGCACCCTTTAAACAACTTTAAAATCATTTTTCTGGCCAGAAATGTCTTTTCTAGCTTTTAAAATTCGCCTTCCCATTGAAGTCTATGGGGTTCGCGACGTTCGCATTTTTGACGCAAGCTCGCGAATATGTTCGCGAACATTTTTTCCGCCGTTCGCTACATCCCTACTAACTGTATATATGGATATTATCTACACACAGGAGGGGACAACCTTAGGTACATTGGAATGGTTTCAGGACACGGGAAGAACCTCACCTGCTGGCCACCTCTTCCACCTCCCCTTTATCCAGAAGGCTGCTCAGATTATGCTCAGCCAGGGTTTCTTCTGGCACCTCCTCCAGCTCCTCCTTCTGCAAGGAAACGCGGTAATTCTCCAGCTCAATTCGCTCGGGGGTGGCTCTCAGCCTCTTGGCGGCGCTGTGATCTTCTACACCATTCACACTGGGGCCTGAAATAGGAGGTAATGTTGATAAGTGTGAGATTATGGGGTCACACATTTTGATTTATGGTTAATAAGTGCCATATCAAATTTACGTGTGAAAGGGCACACCTACTTACTCATTCTTTTTTATTAGGTGTCATCTCCCTATGCTGATTTGTGCTGGCTCTTAACACCAGCACAAGTGGGCCTAATCTGAACCACTATAATGAATTGCACCCAAGACTCGAAGAACCTTCATGGCCCAAATGGTGTCCTGAGTTCAGTTCTGACCTCTGTTAGGTATTTGTATGTTCACACCATGTCCTTCATTTGGTTTCTTCCCACACTCCATAAACAACACAAGGGATAAGGGATCTTTCCGTAATTTGCATCTTCATACCTGAAGTCTACTAGAAAATCATATAAACCCAATAGGCTGGTTTTGCTTCCAATAAGGAGTAATTATATCTTAGTTGGGATCAAGTACAAGGGACCCGTTATCCAGAATGCTCGGGACCTGGGGTTTTCCAGGTAATGGGTCTTTCCATAATTTGGATCTTCATACCTTAAAGGGGTGGTTCATCTTCAAAAAACTAGTTGTTTTCTGATAGATCACCAGAAATAACGACTTTTTCCAATGACTTTCCATTTTTTATGTGTCACCATTTTTCTAATATTGAAGTGCAAAGAGTTATATTTCACATTCTGAAGCAGCTCTGGGAGAGGGGGTCGCTGACCCTGTAAACTGTTCTAAGTGGATACATTTAGTTGATACATTTCTTATCTCTGTCCCTGCTGAGCAGAATCCCTGGGTTTCATTACAGGCAGCTGTTAGAATTGATACAATAGTTGCTGATACTCCAGAGATGCTGCTGAGAAATGGATCTACTAAATGTTGTAAAATTGTAACAGTTCAGAATCTGCCCCTGAATTACTGAGCTGTCAGACTCAAACGCCAGAGACATATTGGAAAAACTGTAAAAACGGGAAAAAATAAATAATGGAAAGTAACTGAAAAAAGTCTTTATTTCTGGGAAACAATCTTAAAACAACTGAACTGAAAAAAAAAGTGTTTGGAAGGTGGACAACCCCTTTAAGTCTACTAGAAATTCATTTAAACATTAAATAAACCCAATAGGCTGGTTTTGCTTCCAATAAGGATTAATTATATCTTAGTTGGGACCAAGTACAAGCTACTGTTTTATTATTACAAGTAAAAAGGAAATCATTTTTAAAAACTTTAATTATTTGGATAAAATGGCGTCCTTTCCGTAATTTGGAGCTTTCTGGGTAACAGGTTTCCAGATAACGGATCCTATACCTGCACTTGATCCCAACTAAGATATAATTAATCCTTATTGGAAGCAAAACCAGCCTATTGGGTTTATTTCATGTTTTCATGATTTTCTAGTAGACTTGAGGGATAAAGATCCACATTATGCATTCGATCCCTAATCCGGAAAACCCCAGGTCTGCATTCTGGATAACAGGTCCCATACCTGTATTAGTCTTCAGATTTATACGGCAAGCAGTTTTTTGTTGTTGTACTGTTTATCTATAAAGAGGAGACACAGAACAGCAAGGATAAAGGAATGGATCTTTCACTCGGGCACCCAGTCAGAGCCTGTTGCAAACTAGCACCCACCTAATCTAGCACCCACCTAATCCAGCACTTTACAGACTAAACCCTTGTCTAATAAGGCTTACAACTCCCAACAGCTCTGGTGGCTGTAGCAACAAGTATTATAGTTGGTGAGAAATGGACTATAATTCCCACATTAAACTGGCACCCCAACTGGCATCCTATCCATGGACAGGAATCTGCAGAACTCCTTCGCAGGTAGCCATAGCCAAATATGAACTAGAACTATCTGCACACGCTATGTCTGTTCTCCTCGTGTCTGGGATGGGGGTAACCAGAGAACCCTGAGAATATCCAAGTCTAAAAAGGGGCTCATTTTATCAGAACTTGATTGGCTACCGGTCTGACATGTGCAGTTTAAAGGGAGAGTAGACTGTAAGCTCCTCTGGGGCAGGGACTCGTGTATGACAATTAAGGATGCACCGAATCCACTATTTTGGATTCGACCAACTCCTGAATCCTTCGCAAAAGATTTGGCCGAATACCGAACTGAAGCCGAATTTGCATATGCAAATTAGTGGTGGAAAGGGGAAAAAAATGTACTTCCTTGTTTGTGACAAAAACTCACGATTTCCCTCCCCATATTATATTAAATTATATTATTAAATTATAAATATATTATAAATTATATAAAATTAATTATATTATTATAATTATATTCTATATTATTATTATATTAATATATATTATATTAAATTATATTAAATTAGGATTCGGTTCGGCTAGGCAGAAGGATTCGGCCAAATCCGAATCCTGCTGAAAAAGGCCGAATCCTGGATCCGGTGCAATGACCATCTTTCAAAAATAAATTAAATAATACTATTTAACCCCTTGCAGCCCTATTTAAAGATACATGTGCAAGGAGGGAGGGCCCATTACCTGCAAGCTCACCCAGCACAACAAGGACATTATTTAAAGGCACGGACATCCAAACTGGGCGTTGGAGAGCGTGGTCCTCCAAAACAAGTGTTAAAACCCCGTGGCTGCATGTGAAATCATCATTTAAGTATAATTGGCCCACAAAGATATAAGGGCTCATTTACTTGCACCCCTTAGTGCGCATTTAAAAAGCATTTTTGCCTGGGGTGCAGAGTACAAGACACCGGCACTAGGGTAGGGCGAATTTTCTTGTTTCGCCGTGGAAATGTCGTCCATAGACTTGTATGGCGTTGTGCGTGAAAAAAAAAAGACGCACGTCAAACAAATTTAGTCGCCCATAGACTTTAATGGGCATCGGCGATATTTGAATAAAGCGGAATTTATGGAGGTAAAAAAAAAATAAAATAAACTTGGAAACCAGGGAAAAAAAAAAAAAACTCAAGAATAAAATTTATTTACGTAAAAGTGCAACAGTGAAATTTACCAAAACAAAAAAAGGCACAACAATACAGAGTACTACAGAGTACCTGGTTCATGATACAGAATAAAGGAGAGACATATTCAGCAAGACATATACAGACATGGTTGAGAGGGTCAGTGGGGTGAGAAGTGGGGTGAGAAGTGGGGTGAGAAGTGGGAAAGACAAGGCAAGACCAAAAATACAAAGAAAATGCACAATAACAATAAGGTTTCGGTTTGGGGGAGGATACAGAAGAGGAAAAACATTGACAGAGAAGGGGCTACACATCTGCAGCACAATACAGAGACTGGACTGAAACGGATGGTTTGAACAGTATGAGGCCTATAGCACATGGGGTGGTTTCAATAATGCCCCTGATTAGGTCTTTTAATGTTATTTAAAGGATAAGTAAACCTTAAAAATATGTCAATTGCTGAGGGTGCTATTCTAAGCACTTTTGCAATGTACATTCATTATTTATGTTTTTTTAATTCCAAGATATTAAGGGATACGTGTGCTGTTAATATGAATGAATTGTGTTACAACAGCGCCACCTGCTGGTCATTTTCCCACCAGTCTGACCACTAAGTAGTCACGGAATCTGTCAGGAGAAAGAAAGAGGCTGCTCTAACAGAAAACTTTCTCAAATCTTTCCTAAGCAGAAGAACATCAGCCTCTTTCTTTCTCCTGACAACTTCATTGACTACTTGCTGGTCAGACTGGTGGGAAAATGACCAGCAGGTGGCGCTGTTGGAACACAATTCATTCCTATTAACAGCACATGTATCCCTTAATATCTTGGAATAAAAAGAAAATAAATAATGAATGTAAATGACAAAAGTGTTTAGAATAGCACTCTCGTCAATTTTACATTCACGTATTATGAATGTTTACTTATCCTTTAATGTTATTTAAAGGGCAACACTCTGCCTGAAACACATGGAACAGTGACTGTCACTGGACATTGTGCACCAGCCAAGATCACAAGCAGGACCAAGGGGGGGGGGGTGTTTATCTGTCACTTTTACCAAACACCCCAAGTGTCATTAACTTCAGGCACCTAAACACATACGATCAAGATTAAGGTTCAAGCTCGTGAACGCAAAGCCTACTACACTCATCGTTGTGATGCATCTAGTACTGTATCTGGCGCTGATAATAAAGGCCACTACACACATTTACTACTAAACTGGGTTATAATTTTATGGACTAAGGGTGTTGCTAAAAACACATTTAATATCATTACTAGACAATTAGCCACATGCCATCAAACTCCTGCCCCCGTTTCAACCTTGTAAGGCGGAATATGCCACTACAGCAGTGTAAGGAAGGCAGTAGCCAGAAAGAATACAATGGAGTCTTACACAAGGCTGAAAGTGCAAGCTACAATAACCAAGGCAATCTCTTAAAGGGGCTGTTCACCTTTAAATCACCTTTTAGTATTATGTAGAGAGGGATATTCTGAGACAATTTGCAATTGGGTTTCATTTTTTTATTAGTTGTAGTTTTTGAGTTATTTAGCTTTTTATTCAGCAGCTCTGCAGTTTGCAATTTCAGCCCTCTTGTTGCTAGGGGGCAAATTACCCTAGCAACCATGCTTTGATTTGAATAAGATACTGGAATATGAATAGAAAGCGGAGTAATAAAAAGGAGCAATAACAATAAATTTGTAGCCTTACAGAGCATTTGTTTTTAGATGGGGTCAGTGACCCCCATTTGAAAGATGGAAAGATTCAGAAGAAGAAGGCAAATCATTCAAAAACAATAAAAATAAATAATGAAGACCAATTGAAAAGTTGGTCATTCTATAACATACTAAAAGTGAACTTAAAGGTGAACCACCCCTTTAGGTTATTGAAACAGGTAACAGAAACCCCAGATCCCAAGCATTCTGGATAGCAGATCCCATACCTGTTTTTTATTTATGGAAATATATACTTGTCCTTCTCCAGTGAAGGGACTAACAGGCAATACATCTTCCTTGTACCCTGGCCCAAACTTGGAATGGGTTAACCAGAGAAGAAGCTAACCACAGAACCTGGCCCACTCTATACACCTTTAGATGGTATTGGAATAATAGAGCTGTGGGGATTTATCAGACGTTGAGGCCCATCTGGATATTCCCTGGTATCCCAGTAGGCCAGTCGGATCCTAGTGGGAGCGATAATGTTGAAGCTAAGGATGCACCAAATCCAGGATTCGGTTCAAGATTAAGCCAGGATTCGTCCCTATTCAGCAGGAATCGGATTCGGCCGAATCCTTGTGCCTGGCCAAACCGAATACGAATTTGCATATGCAAAATAGGGGCAGGAAGGGAAATCATGTGACTTTTCGTCACAAAACAAGGAAGTTTCCTATCCAGTCCTTAATTTGCAAAAGTAAATTCAGATTTGGGTTCGGATCGGTGTTCACCCAAATCTTTCGCAAGGGAGTCAGGGTTTCAGCCGAACCAAAAATAGTGGATTAGGAGCATCCCTAGTTGAAGCGGATGTAAAGAGGCCATTACAGAATAAAGTACAGAGGCGTATTTATCCCACGTGCCACAGGGAGTGAAGGTGCCAAGGCACTTTTTACCCAGAATGCAGTGAAACAGTAACTTACTCCTAGGAGCCCAAAACCATGGCAGCTACATACATACATACATACATACATACATGTGCCTTCAGCCTGCATTAAAGCTAAAGATATTGTCATAAGTGTGATCATTCTTATTCATTTCCCTTGTGAACAAGTGATCAGTGCAAAAAAACAAAACAAAACGACAATATAACGTGTAACACACACGCAACCACGCGCTTCATAAATAACGCACGAAAGCAGTCGCATCGCAAAAGCTTATTAAAGTGCTCAACAAGTGAGAAATGACAAACCCCTCAGTGCAACCCCTGCCCCTTCCTAAAGAACCAAAGGCCTATAACTTTTTTTTGGCAGCAAAGGGGAAGAAAACATACAGCCTCCCGTATTCTTTTCCTCCTAATTCAGCAAAAACAATGTCTTTTTCTACATAAACCATTCCAAACACAAAAGGGTGATCGCGGACTTAATTTCGTACCAAATCCTATAAACCTGGCCGTGGTATAGAACGTGACCCAAATCTGCACTGCACTCAATATAAAAAAGAAAAATTATATATATATATATATATATAACGAAAAGGAACCGCACTCACAGGGCTTTATGAAGGTGCAAAATCAAAAATTGATGTTTATTTCGACGTTTCGGCTATTCACTTAAGCCGTCATCAGGAAGTGAAACACATACATCATGTGTTTCATGTATGTGTTTCACTTCCTGATGACGGCTTAAGTGAATAGCCGAAACGTCGAAATAAACATCAATTTTTGATTTTGCACCTTCATAAAGCCCTGTGAGTGCGGTTCCTTTTCGTTATACATGTTTTGCTATAACCAGCACCTAGGCATTAACGTTTGTTTTGAGTGCACCAGTATTTGGACTATATATATATATATATATATATATATATATATATATATATATATATATATATATATATATATATATATATATATATATATATATATATTTATTATGGATGCACCAAATCCACTATTTGGGATTCGGCCAAATCCATGAATCCTTGGTGAAAGATTCAGCCAAATACCGAACCGAATCCGAATTTGCATACGCAAATTAGGGGCAGAAAAGGAAAAAGTGGAAAAAATTCTTCTTTTGTGACAAAAAGTCACGTTAAGCCCCTAATTTACATATGCAAATGAGGATCCTAATATTTACATTAGGGATGCACATTTCCCTTGTGAATCCAGGATTCGGTTCGGGATTTGGCTTTTTTCAGCAGGATTCGGATTCAGCTGAATCCTGCTGAAAAAGGCCGAATCCTGGCCAAATCCCGAACCAAATCCTAGATTCGGTGCATCCCTAATATATATAATAGGATCCTCAATTATGATCAGTTACCTACCATGCAATTTTAACTACCAGCAGGGCCGTCCTTAGGGGGTGGTAAATAGAGGCCGGTACCTGCCCATAAATACATACAACCCCTACTAGTTGCCACAGCAAAACGTGGCCACTCACCTGATTACTGTGGCATGGGGGGAATGGCCTCCTTTGATATGGGGGGCCCCTCAATCACTATGGCTGCTCTAAATTAATTCTTATTTCCTAATGAGATTAGTCAATTGATCCACTTACAGGAGGGCAATAAAAGTGCAACCTCCCAACATATTGTAAGTCAGCCTTTAACAGTAAGTGCTTATTCTTGGTTTAAAGGACAACTACACCCTAAAACTAAATGTGGCTAGAAATGCCATGTTTTATATAGTGAACTTATTGCACCAGCCTAAAGTTTCAGCTTATCAATAGCAGCAAAGGATCAAGGACTTCAAACTTGTCACAGGGGGTCACCATCTTGGAAAGTGTCTGTGACACTCACATGCTCAGTGGGCTCTGATTGGCTGTTGAGAAGCTAAACTTAGGGCTCGTCACTAATTATCCAGCAGAAAATGAGCTTCCCTGGCTGTAATATAAGCTGATGCTACAGGTTTGCTGATTATTAAATTCTGATACTAATTGCACTGGTTTCTGTGCTGCCATGTAGTAATTATGTGTATTAATTACTAATCAGCCTTATATTGTGACATTTCTATTCTATGTGTACTGTATATTGTGAGTGGGTCCCTAAGCTCAGTAAGTGACAGCAGCACAGAGCATGTGCAGTGAATCAGCAGAAAAGAAGATGGGGAGCTACTGGGGCATCTTTGGAGACACAAATCTTTACTGCTAAAGGGCTGTGATTGCCTTGGGCTGGTAAAGAAGCCCAAAACATAATGTACAACATTTCTAGCCTACTGCTTTAGTTTGACTTTAGTTCTCCTTTAATGCCCACTTATAGTCACATATACAAAATAAAGAGAGAAGGCGCACACCCTTAAATTCAGCTGCGGGGTGCTAATCTATAGGTCCCCATGGGCTCACCCCTTTTTTATATTTTCTGTAATAATTTTTCTTTTTGCAATAAATTTTCTTATTTTTCTAAATTGGGTGTGCTATCCATTACTCTTAATATAGTCACATACAGTCAGTCCTATCTGGAGATCTGACGAGACATGGGAACCTACAGACGCCATTATATACCACAAACGGGTTAAATAAATCGACAGAATGCAATTACTGCAGTCTCTCCTGGCCCCTAATAGCCCCTCTATTCCATAAGAAGGGCACCCTCATTGCAGATTCTATACCTGAGCTTGGCAAGATAAACTAAGCAACACATACCTCCCAACATTTTGGAAGTAAAAAGAGGGACAAAAAACAATTTTTCCGCACGTAGCGCAGCAATTTTTGACCACACCCCTTTCTGTGGCCACACCCCCTAATTACCATGTTTGTTTTACAAAATTTGGCAGGTTATGAAAGTTTGAAAATATTTCTCCTTATCTAAACTGTGTTTTTGTGTCTCAAAATTGTTACAAAGTATCTTATTTGCACCTGTTAGCTGTTCTGGGCTCTCTGCTAAAAGCCAATTAAGTGAGAAACTTTTTCTTTTTCTGGCTGTTCAGTGCAGAGAAAAGAGGGACTTTCCAGTACAAATGAGGGACTGCGGGTTGAGCTGTCAAAAGAGGGACTGTCCCTGCGAAAAAGGGACAGTTGGGAGGTATGGCAACATACTGCACAGCAGGGCAAAACCCTCTTTTAGAGATGGAAAATAATACAATTAAAAGTTTAAAAACAATAAAATGCAATAGGAAAACAAATAACAGGTATAAATTAAACCAATGAGAAGGCAGCAAGCAGGAAGTAATATTGATTCACTCATGGAACAAGAAACACAACTGGTCTGTGCTACATCCAGTTTTATCCGGGGCGATGACTGGCTAGATACTAACACAGGTAATTAGCAATCATCGTTAGGCGGGTGTCGCCATGGTTCATAATTAGTAAACACTCCGCCTCATCAGTTAAAACTGTGACTGTCCGGCTTGTTCAGCTACAACTCCCAGCATCCTCTGTAATGGTTGATACGAAAAAGCAGAATTAGTGCCTGTAATAGTAAAATATAGGGGTCATCCTTAAAGATGTTGTTTAACTTTGAGTATGATGTAGAGAAAGATATTCTGAGACGTATTTTCAATTGATTTTCATTTTTTATTATTTGTGGTTTTTTAAGTTATTTAGCAGCTCTCCACCTTGCAGTTTCAGCCATCTGGTTGCTAGGGTCCAATCTACCCTAGCAACCATGCATTGATTTGAAGAACAGACTGGAATATGAATAGGAGAGGCCTGAATAGAAAGATGAGCAAATAAAAGTATCACTAACGGTAAAAATCGTAGCTGTACAGAGCATTTGTTTTTTAGATGGGGTCAGTGACCCCCATTTGAAAGCTGGAACGAGTCAGAAGAGAAAAGACAAATAACTAAAAAGCTATAAAAAATAAATAATGTGTGATCATTGTACTGAAAAAAATTGTTAATAAAAAATAAATAAATAATGAAGACCAATTGTAAAGATGCTTAGAACTGGGCATTCTACAACATACTTAAAGTTAAGTTAAAGGTGAACCACCCCTTTAAGCAGAGAATTGCGATCAGGGCTGCATTGCCTGGATCAATGTAGAGCTGATTTTTACAAGTACAGGCCCATGTCTGAACAACAGCCAATCAGCTACTGTGGTTTTACCCCAGAGCGCTGCCATAGTGCTAAGGCCATGGGATCTGTTCAAGGGCACCTGTATCCAAAATCCTAACTAAATGGATTCTAAATGATCAGAATTAGAATCTATATTTGCTCATAAGAGCAGGCAAATATCCTTTGTACCGGAGAATACACCAAGGCAGCACCATAAACTATGTTGAATAAGGGATGCTGGGAGTTGTAGTTCATAAAATAAGGAACGTACACAATCCTTAATAAAATGCTATGGGGCTCATGAGACGTTCATGATACAGAAGACCAGGGAAACTCCCCCAGTATTTGCAGGAGGATTTCGGACTGAACGTACAGAAAGGGAAGGCCAAAAACTGTCAGCTGGCACATGAAAAACAAGTCCAGAGGATCTTGGGTCACCAGGCGCCTTACAGAAGACGCCACGCTCTGCAGACGGCGCGCCGCGGAGCATAGGCCATAAGCAGGACGCAGGAAGGAAATGCAGATACCTGGGGTCTTCTCAGCAGCAGGGGCGGGCAGCAACGGGGCTCGTCCTTGGTCTTCCGCATCGGGGGTGTCTTCCGCCGTCTTTGTGACTTCCTGCAGGGGGTTCAGAAATAAGGGCAGATATTAACATAAAATTAATATATGTAAACCTTAAAAATAAGTGAAGGCTATCCTAAGCACATTTGCAATGTGCATTATTTTTTTTTTTTTAATTCCAAGATATTATGGGATACATGTACTGTTAATATGAATGAATTGTGTTACAACAGCGCCACCTGCTGGTCATTTTCCCACCAGTCTGACCAGCAAGTAGTCAAGGAAGTTGACAGGAGAAAGAAAGAGGCTGCTCTGATGTTCTTATGCTTAGAAAAGATGTAAGATAGGTTTCCAATTTTTTTTCCTAAGCAGAAGAACATCAGAGCAGACTCTTTCTTTTGTCACAAAACAAGGAAGTAAAAACATTTCTCAATCCCTAATTTGCATATGCAAATTAGGATTCAGTTCAGTATTCTGCCGCATCTTTTGCGAAAGATTCGGGGGTTCAGCCGAATCAGAAATAGTGGATTCGGTGCATCCCTAATGTGATGTGACCATAAAGGGGTATTTTGTTCTGGATTTCAACACCTCTAAATGCCCCTTCACCCACTGTTTCCTATGTGGATAATTGTTGCATTAAAATGTACATTTCTTAGACTCAAATCAGGAGAGTCATCTATTCTGGGATTCTGAAGCATTTCACAAAGGCTGCGACAGAGCGCGAGTTTGGCTATTTAAAGGGATACTGTCATGGGAACAAAAAAAATTTTTCAAAATGAATCAGTTAATAATTCTGCTCCAGCAGAATTCTGCACTGAAATCCATTTCTCAAAAGAGCAAACAGATTTTTTTATATTCAGTTTTGAAATCTGACATGGAGCTGGACATATTGTCAATTTCCCAGCTTCCCCAAGTCATGTGACTTGTGCTCTGATAAACTTCAATCACTCTTTACTGCTGTACTGCAAGTTGGAGTGATATCACCCCCTCCCTTTTTCCCCCCCAGCAGCCAAACAAAAGAACAATGGGAAGGTAACCAGATAACAGCTCCCTAACACAAGATAACAGCTGCCTGGTAGATCTAAGAACAACACTCAATAGTAAAATCCAGGTCCCACTGCGACACATTCAGTTACATTGAGAAGGAAAAACAGCAGCCTGCCAGAAAGCATTTCTCTCCTGAAGTGCAGGCACAAGTCACATGACCAGGGGCAGCTGGGAAATTGACAAAATGTCTAGCCCCATGTCAGATTTCAAAATTTAATATAAAAAAAACTGTTAGCTCTTTTGAGAAATGGATTTCAGTGCAGAATTCTGCTGGAGCAGCACTAGTAACTGATTCATTTTGAAAAAAACTTTTTCCTATGACAGTATCCCTTTAACCACTTTTTTTTAGGGGGATGGGAATAAAAATAAAAAGTCAGCAGCAAAACACAAAGCTTTTGATGAACTATATTGAAACATTTTTTATTTGAAAAATATCAGGTATTCACTGTGCACAGCAATGGGCTCTCGTTTCCAATAACACCCACTTGTATATATAAAATGTTTATAGGATTAGTATATAATCAAAACAGATCAATCATTTACTACCTACTTAAGAGCCGTATGACATTAATCTTATTACAAATAATACTATGTACATGTTTTTGTAAACAGTTAAAATTTAACAGGGTAAACCGGCTAAATAAAATTAACAGACAAGCCGTTGATCAAGGGATTCTAGACTTTTTCAGTTCAAGCTGACTTAGAGGTCCAATATTTTTCAGAGTTTCAGATATCTAGAAACTGGGGAAAGTCATCCCAAATCTCCCCCTAACTGGCCTTCAGGCTGGGCCCCTTAGCTCATAACAAGGTTACAGATATATAGAAACATTGGGGTAATAGTCACCCTGCTATAGTTTCAGGGGTACCCAGGGCACAAATAAGCACTCACCCCAAATCTCCCCCTAACTGACCTTCAGACTGGGCCCCCTTAGCTCATAACAAGGTTACAGATATATAGAAACATTGGGGTGTCACCCTGCTATAGTTCCAGGGGTACCCAGGGTACAAATAAACACTCACCCCAAATCTTCCCCTAACTGACCTTCAGACTGGGCCCCCTTAGCTCATAACAAGGTTACAGATATATAGAAACATTGGGGTGTCACCCTGCTATAGTTCCAGGGGTACCCAGGGTACAAATAAACACTCACCCCAAATCTTCCCCTAACTGACCTTCAGACTGGGCCCCCTTAGCTCATAACAACGTTACAGATATATAGAAACATTGGGGTAACAGTCACCCTGCTATAGTTCCAGGGGTACCCAGGGTACAAATAAGCACTCACCCCAAATCTCCCCCTAACTGGCCTTCAGACTGGGCCCCCTTAGCTCATAACAACGTTACAGATATATAGAAACATTGGGGTAACAGTCACCCTGCTATAGTTCCAGGGGTACCCAGGGTACAAATAAGTACTCACCCCAAATCTCCCCCTGGGAGCCACTGCGTTGAAAATGAAAAGTGTTCCTACAAGCTATAGAAGAAAAGTTGGTTGCTAATCATCTGGCTTCCTAGTAACCTATCCCAGTTAGTGTTTGTGTAAAGGAGGAAGGGGCTCTGGAATACTGTTTCATGTTGGACACAACTTACTTTTCCCAAAAGTGCAGGTACGGCCGGTCTCTTCCTCTGGCTGTATCCGGACCGGCGGTAACAGTAGTGAGGTTTGCAGTAAAATTTCCCTGAAAAAAAAATCGGAATCAATGATTCTCTGGGATAAGGTTTGCCTTTTCATTAGAATAGTTGTCTATGCAGGACTATGGTTGTACCTCGGTTTTTGAATCTTAGGCTTTGTGGAGGGGACAGTTTGAGAGGGACTGAGAGTAACAATGTGACAGTGTCTGAGGAACAAAGACGGACTAATGTCACATGAGCCAAAAACCTCCAGTTTTATCAGAACGGAGGAGTAAGGCCACTAACATTAACCCCAGCAGTGCAATACACAGGGCAAAATAAGCTTTTCAGAGCCAAGAAAGTCACTTTTTGAAAAGAAAGGACCTTCCCGGTTGAGCCTACGAACAAAAACAGGTCTTGAAAGAACAGAGGTGCCAAAACTTATAACCAAGCCATGGATATAGACATTGTAGACTGGGTAGTGAGTGTATTGGGCACATTATGACGGTCACCAATTTGTCTTACTCTTAAGGGTTTATTTTGAGTTTTTTTTATACCTCGAATGAACTCATGGTATCTTATTGAAGAAAAAAACCCGAATGGGAAAAAAAAGATGCCGCGAATCCCGAATCAGCGGGAAAAAAACTCAAATTATTCAAGTTTTTGGGCAAAACCCTCCTGATAAAAAAAAAAATTCCAGGATAACTCTATAATAAAATCTCGAAAAATGCAAGTTTTTTTTTAAACTGAAAATGCGAGTTTTGACCAAAAAATACAACTCAAAAAACGTTAATTTTCATGGGAAACTCGAACATTAATTAATCTGCCCCTTAGTCTCAAAGACTGCAGAATGCCCTGCATTTGGGCTAAACTATTTATTTACTGAAGCTGCATAACTGCTTGGTTTTTATACAGGTATGGGATCCGTTATCCGGAAAGCCATTATCCAGAAAACTCCGAAGCTCCCCATAGACTCCATTATAATCAAATAATCCCACTTTTTAATAATTTCCTTTTTCTGTGTAATAATAAAACAGTCGCTTGTAATTGATCCCAACTAAGATATAATTAATCCTTATTGGAAGCAAAACCAGCCTATTGGGTTTATTTCATATTTACATGATTTTCTAGTAGACTTAAGGCATAGAGATCCAAATTATCGAAAGATCCATTATGCAGGATTGGCCAGGTACCGAGCATTCTGGATAACAGGTCCCATACCTGTACTGGATCCCAACTAAGACATAATTAATCCTTATTGGAAGCAAAACCAGCCTATTGGGTTTATTTCATGTTTACATGATTTTCAAGTAGACAAGGTATAGAGATCCAAATTAGAGAAAGATCTGTTATACGGAAAACCCCAGGTCCCGAGCATTCTGGATAGGGATGCACCGAATCCAGGATTCAGTTTGGGATTCGGCCTTTTTCAGCAGGATTCGGCCGAATTCTTCTGCCGGCTGAACTGAATCTGCATCCAAATTTGTATATGCATGTAAAAGGGTAAGGAAGTAAAACATATTTTCCCCTTCCCACCCCTAATTTGCATATGCAAATAAGGATTTGGATTCGGTTCTGTATTCGGACGAATCTTTCGCGAAGGATTCAGCTGAATCCAAAACAGTGGATTCGGTGCATCCCTAATTCTGGATAACAGGTCCCATACCTGTACTTGATCCCACCTAAAATCTAATTAATCCTTATTGGAAGCAAAACCAGCCTATTGGGTTTATTTAATGTTTACATGATTTTCTAGGAGACTTAAGGTATGAAGATCCAAAATACGGAGAGATCCGTTATCCGGGAAAACCCCAGGTCCAAAGCATTCTGGATAACAGATCTGTAAAGCAACTATAGTGAATTTGAATTTATTTTCAAATTTTTTGCAGCTGACCAGGCACAAGTCGACAGCAACTGAATAAGTTAATGAGAAGAGGAAAGTCTTGTGACGTTGCTCTGCTTAGAACTGACCGGAGAAACGTCAGATTGACTCCTCTACTCGCTACCTTTATTTTCTGCTGAGTGTGTCGGCCGAAATGAACAGCAGGTGGCACTGTTGTGAAGACTTACTCTACGACTGGTATTGGTCAACCATAAGTAATCATTAAATAAAGCAAGTTACTCACCATCCTCCAGGTCGTAGGCGTAACAGGACAGGCGCAGAGTCGTGCTACAGTAGTCGCACTTAAAGCAGCTGCGGTGGAAGAACTTGCCCTCGGCGCTGAGTCTCTCCATGACGTACACCCTCCGACGGCAGAAATAACAGACGTCACTTCCTCCCAGGTTCTGGGGAAACTCTTTCCTGAATGAGCCCTGCAGAGAAACGGGAAAGGGCACGGTTTATCAGACGGAATCACCGGAACTGCATCCGGTGGCATATTTATTATTAAAGGTAAAACGGGAAATCCATTATCCAGAAAGTTCCGAATTACGGAAAGGCCGTCTACCATAGACTCCATTATAATCAAATAATTCAGGTTTTTAAAAATGATTTCCTTTTTCTGTGTAATAATAAAGCAGCAGCTTGTACTTGATCCCAACTAAGATATAATTAATCCTTATTGGAAGCAAAACCAGCCTATTGGGTTTATTTCATGTTTACAGTATATAAGGTAGACTTAAGGTATGAAGTTCCAAATTACAGAAAGATCTGTTATACAGAAAACCCCAGATATAGAGAGTTCTGGATAACAGGTCCCAGACACGTACAATTAATCCTTATTGGAAGCAAAACCAGCCTCTTGGGTTTATACAGGGGCAGATTTATCAAAGGTCGAGGTGAATTTTCAAATGAAAAAAATTCAAATTTTTGAGCTATTTTTGTGTACTTCGACTAGGGGAATAGTCCAAATTCGAAACTTTGAATATCGAAATTTATCATGTACTGTCTCTTTAAAAATTCGACTTCGACCATTTGCCATCTAGAACCTCCCGAATTGCTGTTTTAGCCTATGGGGGACCTCCTAGAACCTATCTGGAGTCAATTGGTGGACTTTGAAAAAAAAAAAAGTGGGGTTTTTTTTTTTGGGAAAAACTTCGAATCAAATTCAATCGAATTCGCTATTCCTTCGGTTCGTACTAATTGAATTCAGTCGAATACGGACCTATTTGATCGAAAACAGACCTATTTGGCCAAAAAAAAAACCCTTCGACTTAATTTCGTTTGGTCTTTTTGAGTTTGAATTTCGAAGTTTTTACAACTAGAAAATACGACCCTTGATAAATACAGTATGCTGCTTAATGTTTCCATGATTTTCTAGTAGACTTAGGGGCAGATTTAGCAAGAGTTGAATTTTTAAATTCAAATTCTGAGTTTATTTTAGTGTAATTCAAATAGGCAATAGTCCAAATTAGTTTTGAGTTAAAAAAAAAAAAAAAATCTAAATTTATCATGTACTGTCCTTAAAGAATTTGAATTTGACTATTCGCCATCTAAAACCTGCCAAATTGGTGTTTTTGCCTATGGGGGACCTCATACAATCAATTTGGAGTCGTTTGGTCGACTTTTGAAAAAACATTTTTTTTTTTGGTTGAAAAAAACTCAAATCGAATTTGATTTGAGTTTGCCGGTCAATCCTATTCACCCAAATTTAAAATGTTTTAATTTTTTTAATAAATTTCGATTGGTCAGTTTTTTTTCTTTCGAATTCCGAGTTTATGGGAGTTTTTATTAGAGATGCACAGAATCCACTATATGGGATTCGGCCGAATCCCTGAATCCTTGGTGAAAGATTCAGCTGAATACCGAACCAAATCCTAATTTGCATATGCAAATTAGGGGCAGGAAAGGAAAAAGTGGAAAAATAATCTTCTTTTGTGACAAAAGTCATGGGATTTCCCTACTCACCACTAATTTACATATGCAAATATTATTCGGTTCAGCCAGGCACAATGATTTGGCCGAATCCGAATCCTGGATTCGGTGCATCCCTAGTTTTTATAAACTCCCATAAACTTTAAATTTGACCCTTGATAAACCTGGCCCTTAATTTATGAAGATCCAAATTACAGAAAGATTCGTTAACCGGAAAACCCCAGGTCCCGAGCAATCTGGAAAACAGGTTCCATACCTGTATTAATATTTATAGAGCACCAACATATTCCACAGCACTGTACAAAAGATGGGTTAATGCAGCAACCATACAAATTACATATAAATACTGTTACTTCAAGAGAAAACATACCTCTTAAAATTTTTATATATATATATATATATATATATATATATATATTTGTAAAATATAAGGATATTATAAGTTACAGAGATTTCCATATAAAGGTCATACAGGTATAAACAAATCCTAATATCCTGATATTTTGCAACAGGGGGAACTTTATTTATTATAATACACAAGTTTCAGTGAGTCATGTGACAGAAATGACATCGCTAAGCTCCGATTATAACCGATGACATCACTAAGCACCGTTTATAAGGATATAATTTACAGGATATTCATGGCTCTTAAGAGAAGCAATATGGCAGACTGCAAGTCATTTTCAAAACAAAATTAAGCTGGGAAGGAATGTCATGTCCCTCTGATTTATAGAAAAAAATATGCTAATACACAGCAGGTATAAAATAAGGGGAAGAGTTGAGCTTCATTACTAGTTACCCATTCCAAGAAACATTGCATTTAAAGGGGTGGTTCACCTTTAAAGGGATACTGTCATGGAAAACATGTTTTTTCCAAAACACATCAGTTAATAGTGCTGCTCCAGCAGAATTCTGTACTGAAATCAATTTCTCAAAAGAGCAAACAGATTTTTTTTTTATATTCAATTTTGAAATCTGACATGGGACTAGACATTTTGTCCGTTTCCCAGCTGCCCCAGTCATGTGACTTGTGCCTGCACTTTAGGATGGAATTACTTTCTGGCAGGCTGTTATTTCTCCTACTTAATGTAACTGAATCAGTCTAAGTGGGACTTGGCTTTTACTATTGAGTGTTGTTCTTCGGCAGCTATCTTGTGTTAGGGAGCTGCCATTGTTCTGTTGTTCGGCTGCTGGGGGGGGGGAAAGGGAGGGGTGATATTACTCCAACTTGCAGTACAGCAGTAAAGAGTAATTGAAGTTTATCAGAGCTTCATGACTGGAGGCAGCTGGGAAATTGACAATATGTCTAGCCCCATGTCAGATTTCAAAATTGAATATAACAAAATCTGTTTGCTCTTTTGAAAAATGTCAGTGCAGAATTCTGCTGGAGCAGCACTATTAACTGATGCGTTTTGAAAAAAACATGTTTTCCCATGACAGTATCCCTTTAAGCTAACTTTTAATATTTTATAGAATGGCCAATTCTAAACAACTTTTCAATTGGCCTTGATTATTTATTTTTTACATTATTTATTTGCCTTTTTCTTCTGACTCTTTCCAGCTTTCAAAAGGGGGTCACTGACCCCCATCTAAAAACAAATGCTCTGTAAGGCTACAAAATATATTGTTATTGCTAATTATTATTATTATTCGTCTTTCTATTCAGGCCTCTCCTATTAATATTCCAGTCTCTCGTTCAAATCAGTGCATGGTTGCTAGGGCAATTTGGACACTAGCAACCAGATTGCAAACGGGAGAGCTGCTGAATAAAAAGCTAAATGACTCAAAAACCAATTTCAAATGGTCTCAGAACATCAGCCTCTACATCATACTTTAAGTAACAACCCCTTTAAAGAAACCTGTATTCATAGAAACATACATACAACCAAAGTGATTTCCTCCTGGCCAATAGCAGTTGCTGCTCTTCCAGTCCTAGATTCCACCAACCAGGGCTGAGCACTTCAGGGAATGGTATTGTAACTAGGGATGGGCGAATTTGACCCAGTTCGTTTCGCGAAAAATTCGCAGCCGGTGAAATGTTGCCGATGCCCAAAAAAATTTGTCACGCGGCGAAATTTTTTTTAATGCACAACGCCATACAAGTCATTTTTTCGTCTAAACAAGGCGAAAAAATTCACCCATCCCTAATTGTAACGGTATAGTAAATGTATAGTAATGGTGTAGTAATTCTCCCAATAGAACAGATAATAACAAGGACACACAGGTATCACCTCGTATCGTTACAGGTTAAAATTGAAATGTAAACCTAAATAGTTACTTCCCTGAAACACTATAAGGCTTACCACTTTCTTCCCGAACAGAGGTTTTGGGGTTTCCTTCTTTTGAAGCTGATTGGCTATCTGCTCCGCCAATGAGCTCACTCCACCCGTGTACATCTTTATATACTTCTGACACAGGGGGAAACCAGAGAGGGAAGAGGAAGCACAGGTAAGAGAGACAGACTGTAAGGAGAGTGCACTCACACAAACCCCTCCAAAGTGGTACGGGCCAAGCAGTGCGGATTAAACTGTCAGAAACCACTCCACTCCATGCGGGTACAGGCACCGGTGAGATTAGTTGCCTGGTGATGCCAATGCCACCATCCTTAAAGAGGAACTATGGCAAAAATTAAAATTTAATATAAACTTCCTCATACTGAAGTAGAAACTTTCTAATCAATTAAAAATTCTGCATAGTTCCTGAAATAATCAAGTTTATCTTCACTATCCCTCTCTCAGCATCTGTTTCTCTTCATTCTGTCTTTATTCAGCAGTTGGGTGTCAGATGAATGATCCAATATATCTTATAGGGGGGGGCTCACTTTCCTAGCAGATGTATTAGAGCTCACTCAAATAACTGATTCCAGTACAAACAAAATCTAACAAAATAACTGCCTTTTGCACAAATTCTGCATGTAGACAAATCTAGTGATTTTAAAAGAGTGGGCTCTAATACATCTTCTAGGCAAAAGGAGCCCCCCCTATAAGATATTTTGCATCATTCATCTGACACCCAACTGCTGAATGAAGACAGAATGAAGAGAAACAGATGCTGAGAGAGTAATTCTGAAGATAAACTTGATTATTTAAGAAACAGTACAGAAGTTTTAGTTAGAAAGTTTCTTATTTCAGTGTGATGAAGCGAATATTAAATTGTCATTTTCATTTTACACAGACCAACTGACAGTTGTTACTCATGCTCTGATCTAACTCAACAACCTGGGAGAGAGCTAGGACATAGCAAACCCAAGACGGTCACTCCATCCACTGCTCCATCTAATTATATATAAAGCTATGACAACATTAATGACAACATTAAGTCTACGGCTTTAACCTTTCTGCAGCTTTTTGGTGCCAATTGGGTATTCTCATGTGCATAATATAGCAAAGGGCATTAGTAGCCTTAGCCTTAGCCAACAGGAAGATTCGTCGCCCACAATAAAAATACACAATTTCAGTTATCTCCAATGGAGACGCATTTTAGAGAGATTTGCTGCCAGCATTTTTTTACTCGAGCGACAAATCTTCCCGTCGGCCACTGTCCTCATGGTTTATGATCCATAGGATAGACTAGGAGGGTATGATCCGAGCTGTTGGATCTGATATTGGTCTGTCCAGTTTGGATCACACAAACACAAATACCACTGGCATAAAAGGTTTATTCCAAGTTAAACAAAGCAGAAGATCCTTTAGGGTCTCACAATATACAGACAGACAGAAAGACTTCTCTGTGGTCTACTATACAACCAAAAGGAAAGAACACAGACCAGGTAAATGAACTGTAACAAGTAGGGATGCAACGAATCCACTATTTGGGATTCGGCCAAATCCCCGAATCCTTGGTGAAAGATTCGGCTGAGTACCGAAACAAATCCAAATTTGCATATGCAAATTAGGGGCAGGAAAGGGAAAAAGTGGAAAAAATACTTCTTTTGTGATGAAAAGTCATGTGATTTCCCTACCCGCCCCCAATTTCCATATGGAAATTAGGATTCGGATTCGGTTCGGCCAGGCACAAGGATTTGGCTGAATCCTGCTGAAAAAGGCTGAATCCTGGATTCGATGCATCCCTAGTAACAAGAGGGGCCCTATTGGTCTGATAACTCTATAATCTAGAGTCCTGCAGAGGGTCGGGTACCTGCGAGTTACCCGCAAAAATCTGCGGTACCCTGCGGGTTGAAGTTCCGGGTGCGGGCATAGACACGGGTCGGGCTGAGGGTCTTCTCAATAGCGATTTTTACTTTTTTTCAATGACAGCAATTCCTGATTCTTGATGGTCAGCGTGTCGCGGTTCCGGGTTGCGGATGATGTACTTGCGGGTCGAGTAGTGGGTCCAAGCAGGTAAGAATGCGGGTCCGGGTTGCGGATTGCAGGTATGGGTCGGGTATGGGTTCCAAAAAATGGACCCGCGCAGGACTCCATAATCTGTATGTTGCCCCCCATACATTGGTTTACAGTGAATTTATACAGTCTTTAACTGAACTTTACCTGTCTGATTATATGGCAGGATATCCTGGCGGCGTTAGCCCCCTCCTGTCAAGCACTTGATAAAAGAATGTCTCCCTAATGGAACGTTGTAAGTCAATTACCGGGATCATTTGGCACCGGCCCAATGTTCCTCTCTGAACAGACACTAACAGTATATATGTAGATTACAGGCATTGGGCCAAAAGCATTTATCTGCCCATTAGAGGCACCATAAGGGATCCTGGTACTGTAACTGTCTCTAGGAGGTTTATGAGCCTATAGCTTATATATGAAAGTAAAAGGCTATGATCATATGAATGGTCTTGTGTTATGGATAATGCCCTAATGATCGGCACAGCCGCCCACAGACATGAACTCACAGTAAAGTCTGGTTTTTAGGGAACATCCAACGCTTCTCTAACATTGCAGAATTCCCTTACAAACAATGAGGTCAATGCTACCCTTATTCTATTTCCTCTCCAAATCACCCTCACATTCCTTCTCCTCCTGCCTCTATTCTCTCATCCCCCAGACTGGGCCCACAAGCAGCACTGGGCAATTTAACCCCTCAGCCTTTGCCTGCCTCTGTCCCCCACTACATGGCGCTAAGCTGTCAAATCAGAAAATGACTAATGTTGCTTTTTTTCCCCTCCAGGAGATAGAAATGTAATTACTGGATAATTACATCTACCCTGACTAACGGCCCATTGCATACCTCCCAACTGTCCCTTTTTCGGAGGGACAGTCCCTCTTTTGACAGCTCAACCCGCAGTCCCTCATTTGTACTGGAAAGTCCCTCTTTTCTCTGCACTGAACAGCCAGAAAAGGAAACAAAGTTTCTCACTTAATTGGCTTTTAGCAGAGAGCCCAGAACAACTAACAGGTGCAAATAAGATACTTTGTAACAATTTTGAGACACAAAAACACAGTTTAGATAAGGAGAAATATTTTCAAACTTTCATAACCTGCCAAATTTTGTAAAACAAACATGGTAATTAGGGGGTGTGGCCACAGAAAGGGGTGTGGTCAAAAAATTGCTGCGCTACATGCGGAAAAAAAATTTTTGTCCCTCTTTTTACTTCCAAAATGTTGGGAGGAATGGCATTGGCTAATGACGTGGAAGGGCCAAGAAGGCAGGTTTCTAGACAGGCCCGGACTGGCAATGTGTGAATTCAGGCAAATGCCAGATGGGTTGCTGTAAGGTGCCATAGAACGTTACTATTTATTGGGCCAGTGGATTGTTGTTCGGGCCTCTGCGCGGGCCGTCCGGGCCTCTGCGCCTTTGCGTGGGCCGCCCGGGCCTCTGCGTGGGCCGTCCGTGCCTCTGCGTTGGCTGTCTGCGCCTTTGCGTGCGCCGCTCGGGCCTGTCTGGGCCTCCGCGTGGGCTGTCTGGGCCTCCGCGTGGGCCGTTCGGGCCTCTGCGTACCTGAAACACCAGGGCCTATTTTGATTCCTAGTCCAGACCTGTGTAGAACCACCTTTGGAAACTGTCCCTTTCCTGTTCTCAGCTCAACTTCATGCAACTCACAGGCTCTCCAACTACAGATATGTAGAATCCCAAGACATCTCTATAGTGTTTCAATCTACTGGGTGCCTAACCCCTAGAGGGGGTAGATATCCCCTCACTACCGAGGACCTAGAGTGCCTCTTTGTTCCCAATTACAAATGAGGAAGAAATATCCACCATTAACTCTATGCCCCCCCTCCCAATAAGACCCCAAGAGCTAACGGCTTCCCAAAAGAATGGCACAAATGAGGGAACACACCCCCCCTGCCTACAGTTTAAAAACTGCATAATTCCCATATAGAAAAATAATTTTAAACAGAAAAACCACCCGATGTCTTGCATTAAACTTGAAAGCTTTAAGCCGTTTACTGGTGCCGAATCCATGTGAGTGAAACATGCCAAAGCCAGCGAACACGTTGTTACTGTATAACAAGAGCCGTGGGAATACAAAAGCCACACGTTTGCACGAGGATCCTGCTACCTGTCGAAGGGCATCAGACGAGGGGGACGAAGGGCGGTCAGAGGAGCGCTGAGCAAGGGTCTGCTGCCATTGGTCAACTGGAGAGCGATGGACAGTCTCAGACTGAAGCTGGATAGTGGAGAATGTGATCAGGAAGGAAAAGTGATATGGGTCTCTTTGGGCCAAGAGAATGTCTTATTAATGTTAGTTGTTGGGGCGAAAGCTGCACGGATACATAGCAAGAATAAAAAGTTAGGGGGTGATGCTCAATTTGTACTTGGGAGGGGAAGGGAAATAGGGAAAGTGGCAGTTTACGGAGAGCTTCATAGATCCACTGATCCACTGATCCTTATCAGAAGAGGACTTTGTGGTCCATACAAGGAGGGGTGCTGCATGGAATTATACCTAGAACAGGGTGATCTAATGTGAACGGGTGTTGTGGGTGGCTGCACCAATTCCTACAAGTAGGGGACCTTCTAGAGCTGTATCACAAAGGGGAGAGCTTTACTGATCCATAAAAGGAGGGGAGCTGCACTGAACCAAAACAAGAAGTGAATTGCACTAATTTTTAGGGATGCACCGAACCCCCGAGTCCTTCTATAAAGATTTGGCCAAATCCCCGAGTCCTTAGAGAAAGATTCGGCTGAATACCAAACCGAATCCTAATTTGCATATACTAATTAGGGGCGGGAAAGGAAAATTGGGAAAACATTTTTTTCTTCCTAGTTTTGTGATGAAAAGTCATACGATTTCCCTTGCAGCCCCTAATTTAAATATGCAAATTAGGATTCAATTTTGGTTCAGCCAGGCACAGGAATTTGGCCAAATCCTGCTAAAAAAAGACTGAATTCTGGCCGATTCCCAAAACAAATCCGGGATTTGGGGCATCCCTACTAATATTTAAGTGGGGGTTGCATTATCCTTATCAGGAGGGGGCCCCATCAGGTGGGAACCTGCAATGATCCTTCAAAAGGAAGTAATAGGGCAGTGCGAATCATATTAATTAATCCCTGGTCCTGATACATCTGATGAACGTCTACTAAATGCTTAATGGAGAACTAAAGCATAATGTCGGTAGAAATGTTGTTTATTTTGTTGTGCTTCTATACCAGCCCAAGGCAACCAGAGCCCTTTAGCAGTAAAGATCTGTGTCTCCAAAGATGCCCCAGTAGCTCCCCATCTTCTTTTCTGCGGATTCCCTGCACATGCTCTGTGCTGCTGTCACTTACTGAGCTTAGGGACCCACTCACAATATACAGTACATATAGAATAGAAATGTCACAATATAAGGCTGATTAGTAATTAATACTCATAATTACTACATGGCAGCACAGAAACCAGTGCAATTAGCATCAGAATTTAATAATCAGCAAACCTGTAGCATCAGCTTATATTACAGGGGAAGCTCATTTTCTGCTGGATAATTAGTGACGAGCCCTAAGCTTAGCTTCTCAACAGCCAATCAGAGCCCACTGAGCATGTGAGTGTCACAGACACTTTCCAAGATGGTGACCCCCTGTGACAAGTTTGAAGTCCTGGATCATTGCTGCTATTGACAAGCTCAAACTTTAGCCTCGTGCAATAAGTTCAGTATATAAAATATGGCATTTTTAGCAATTCATTTTTGGGGTTTAGTTCTCCTTTAAGTCGGCTGAAAGGGTGTGCAAAAATGGTGAGAATGTTTTTCCCCCAATACAGTGAGTCCCAACAGCTTTCCCCGCATCAGTTGTGTGTTAAGCAAACAAGCCAAACCCATGCTCTTTACCCTCTCCAGTGTGGGACTCTGCTCCCAACGGCTACTGCCGAGCACCAGGGTCGTCTGTGGACAGGACAGAGAGAGAAAGTAAGGGAGGGCGAAACAAAAAGTCAGTTCAGAACGTGGTGGAACAGTGGAGGCAAAGCGCTGCCGCTAAATGCAATGCCCATGGGCTTCTAGATACTTAAGCCAAAGCACTGGAAGCATCAGTGTGAAACGATGTGGCAAAAAGAGCCCCCCACTGGGGTAGCCAGTTGGCTATTAAGGCAAGCAAGTGTGATAATTCTGTGAAAGTCTCCTATAAAGCATACGAATGCTGTGCACAGCTGTGAGGACACACCAAATGCTTGTGCTTAACCTATGAAATAAACCCATAATCTATTGTGCAGACATAACACCTATTACTTTTCAGGCTGCAGCCTTTTATATATATATATATATATATATATTTTGTGCTATATAGCAGTTTGTGTACATATACATATATATATATATACATATACATATATATATATCACAAACTGAAGCAAAAGCTTCTACCGGCTCCACTTCACTTTGTATCCATACCCATGGCAAGGATATTTAAAGGGGAACTATTATGAAAATGAAAATTGAATAGAAGCTTCTTCATACGGAACTAAGAAACTTTCTAAATACAATCAATTAAATATTCTGCATTGTTTCTGAAAAAATCAAGTTTATGTTCACTATTCCTCTCTCAGCATCTGTTTCCCTTCATTCTGTCTTCATGCAACAGTTGGGTGTCAGATATTCATTGACAGTTAGATCTAATATATCTTATAGGGGGGCTTCCTTCCTATTAGAGCTCATTCAAATAACTGATTCCAGTACAAACAAAATAACTGCCTTTTGCACAAATTCTGCACGTAGAGAGACATGATGTCTGGTGATTTTAATAGAGTGAGCTCTAATACATCTTCTAGGCAAAAGGAGCCCCCCTATAAGATATAATGGATGAATGAATATCTGACACTCAACTGCTGCATGAAGAGAGAATGAAGAGTTGATGAGAGAGGAATAGTGAACATAAACTTGATTATTTCAGAAATGATGCAAAATATTTGGTTGTATTTAGAAAACTTCTTATTTCCATATGCAGAAGCTTATATTAAATTTAAGTTTCCCTTTAAGAGTCGGGATTAGAGTCCACAGATGGAGCCTTTAGGCAGCCACAAACAAGTGTGCTGTACACCGCATGCAGCCCAAGTCACCTGCAGCACAGGGGGAGGCACAGATGTAGACCCCGCATATAAGGTGATGACCTTTTTAGGGCAACTCCGTGGTCGTTGGTTATCCCTGCGCTTTATTAGGGGGCAAAGGGAAAGTGAGAGAGACAAGGATACAAGTAATAGGCACACACACTCACAGACATCACAGAGTAAAGGGAAACTAAAACTTCTTTGGTTTAATTCATGACCCCCTAAAGGAAAAAGATGGCAGTTTCAACAAAACCACTGAATGATGACCACGCTAGGTGCTGTCCCTGTTGTCTACTTCTGCCTTGACATGAACATTTCCTTGAAGCTGAAATCCTTGGACAATTGTATAAGCTTACCACTGTCAACTTAGGGTCCGAGTGCTTATACCCCAGACCTTCAGCAATGGGAAGTCAATCATGGAAAATTATAATTGTAGGCAGGCTCCAATCTGGAACACCAAAAAGTAGAATCCAGGAGCCCAAAGTTGAAAGGGTGGTTCACCTTTAAGTTAACTTTTTAGTATGTTATAGAATGGCTAATGCTAAGCAACTTTTCAATTGGTCTTCATTATTTATTTATTTTTTATAGTTTTATGATTTGCCTTCTTCTTCTGACTCGTCCCAGCTTTCAAATGGGGGTCACTGACCCCATCTGAAAAACAAATGCTCTGTAAGGCTACTTTTTTTTTTTTTATTTATTTACCTTTCAATTCGGGCCTTTCCCTATTCATGTTCCAGTCTCTTATTCAAAGCAAGGCATGGTTGCTAGGGTAATTTGGACCATAGCAACCAGATTGCTGAAACCGCAAACTAGGATGCTGCCGATTAAAATGCTAAATAAATTAAAAACCACAAATACAAATGTAAATTGTCTCAGAATACCACTATCTACAACAGAATAAGAGTTTATTTAAAGGTGAACAACCCCTTTAAATAGTACAAAAATTGGTTTTACTTTATGTATAAAAAAGAAAAGTCTACATAATGTACAATACATTTTTGTACTATTTAAAACGTTGGGCTCCTGGATTCTACTTTTTGGTGTTGCGGATTGGTGCCAGGCTATAATTATAATATAATATAATTATCATATGTTCTGAAATGTTTACAACAAGCTAATTGCCTCCAGGCCCGGACTTGCAATCTGTGGGTTCTGGAAAATGGCAGATGGGCTGCTGTAATATACCATAGACAATAACGAGGGCTGGTGGGGGTCTATTTATGCCTCTTGTGTACCTGAAATGCCAGAGCATTTTTAAGAACTCAACCCTGAGTGCTATTGCAGCTTACTTAGGATTGTGGACTGTTTTGCTTAAAGGGATACTGTCATGGTAAAACGTTTTTTTTCATTTAATAGTGCTGCTCTAGCAGAATTCTGCACTGAAATCCATTTTTCAAAAGAGCAAACAGATTTTTTATTATATTTAATTTTGAAATCTGACATGGGGCTAGGCTAGGGTTGCCACATTTTGCAAATTTTTTTCCCGGCTGGTGGGGGGTGGGTACAAAAAGGGGCGTGGTGTGGGTGTGATTGGGGCGGGCCAAGGGGTCTTTTTAAGGGTATTACAAATTACCGGCAGCTACATTGCCGGTAAATTTGTAATAACGGCCCCGGCCTTGGCAGGTGTTTTAACGGCTAGGCCGGTAAAATACCGGCTGGGTGGCAACTCTAGGCTAGGCATATTGTCAGTTTCCCAGCTGCCCCCAGTCATGTGACTTGTCCTCTGATAAATTTCAGTCAATCTTTTCTGCTGTAATGCAAGTTAGAGTGATATCACCCCCTCCCTTCCCCCCAGCAGCCTAAAAACAGAACAATGGGAAGGTAACCAGATAGCAGCTCCCTAACACAAAATAACATCTGCCTGGTAGATCTAAAGGTGGCCATACACGGAGAGATCTGCTCGTTTGGCGATGTCGCCAAACGAGCACATCTCTCTCCAATATGCCCACCTTGAGGTGGGCAATATCGGGCTGATCCGATCGTGTGCCCTAGGGCCCAACAATCGGATCCTAACGAACGGGAACGGGCGGTCGGATCGTGGGACCGCATCAACGAACAGATGCGGCCGCGATCAGACGGGATTTTTAGTCCCATCCGATCGATATCTGGCCGACTTTCTGGGGCCCCCATACACGGGCCAATAACCTGCCGACTCGGTCTGTCGGCAGCTTTTATCGCCCCGTGTATGGCCACCTTTAGAACAACACTCAATAGTAAAAGCCAAGTCCCACTGAGCCTGATTCAGTTACATTAAGTAGGGGGAGCCAGCCAGAAAGTAGTTCCATCCTAATGTGCAGGCACAAGTCACATGACTGTGGCAGTTGGGAAACTGACAATATGTCTAGCCCCATGTCAGATTTGGAGAATTGGATTTCAGTGCAGAAGTCTGCTGGAGTAATACTATTAACTGATGTGTTTTGAAAAAAAAAAACATGTTTTCCCATAACAGAATCCCTTTAATAATTTAGAATTAAAGCGCTGGAAAGTTCAGCAGAACAAGGGCCACAAGAATCTCTTTGATAGACACATTATCAAAGTGCTTTCTGGACACACACAGAGCTGAGCAGCCCCATACTAAAATAGTAAATCTACTTGTTACCTGTTTCCACTTAGGCTCAGTCTGCCTGTGGGAAGCCTGGTTTTGCAAGCGCTCCTGATAGGGAAGGATGGGTCTCTTGGGGAGGCAGCAAAGCCATAGGAAGGAAAGGGGAGGCACGCAGGAGAATACAGATGAAGAAAATGGCAAAAAGAAAAGGGACAATGGAAAATAAAACAAATTAACCAAAATGCAAATAAAAGGTGGAAAATAGAATATAGAAAAGTTGACACAAATGAGAAAAAAAATCAGGTTGATACAGTTCTGGAACTGGTTTCTGTCAGAACCAGGTAAACATTTCAGAGGCACATCAAGCAGCTTGGATTAAACTGTCCTCCGTAGGGGTATACTGCAACAGACTGGAACAGAGGGGCTGTATGTGCCCGAAACAGAACTCACTGCATTAAATACTTGCCGTTCTAGACACAAGCAGCAATGGCCTATGCACAATAAAATATTACTGCCTATTATTTACAGCAAGGGTTTCCAGAGTGCCTTTGTTTGCAGTGGCCAGAGACAATGGCTCCCTGTAACGTTATTATGTCATTAAAGAAGGAGGACAGGCTAAAATTAAGTAAGCTTTATCAGAAAGGTCTATATAAATACACCAGTAAACCCTCAAAGTAATGCTGCTCTGAGTCCTCTGTCAAAAGAAACACTGCGTTTATTTCCTTCTATTGTGTACTCATGGGCTTCTGTATCAGACTTCCTGTTTTCAGCTTAAACCTCCAGGGCTAGGGCTTGAGCATGCTCAGTTTGCTCCTCTCTCCCTCTTCCACCTCCCCTCCCTGCTGTAATCTGAGCCCAGAGCTATGAGTGAGCAGGGAGAGACTCAGGCAGGAAGTGATGTCACACACTTATATGGCAGCTGCTATCCTAAACAAACAGAGAGCTTCTAGAGCTGTTTACTAGGGTATGGTAAAGCATTCTGCTAGTGTTATAGCTTCCACTATTGTAGCTTATCTATTGGAAATAAACTGCTTTGATAGCTTTCCTTCTCCTTTAAGGAGCTTGTCTTAATGTGGGCATTTACAGGCTTATATTTGCTACCAACTAAGCCCCTCCAGGATAAGTCGGCATATTACTTGCCCATGCATGGGGAACACTCGAAGGCCTGGAGAAGGCCAATTTCATCCAGCACATGATGGCCAATTAAGACCTAGTTTAACATTATTACAAACAGATTATTATCTTCCCCATATCAGACAATCTTTATCTCCCTTCCTCAGACATGTTACCTGCTTGCGCAGTCCGGCATTGGGGGCTGGGGCGTTCTCCTCAAACTTGGCCAAGAGTTGAGTGGCCATCGATTTGACTTTGTTTTGGTTGCTGGCAGAAGCCGTCTCATTCCGCCTTTCGGCCATGGCGCTCACCAACGACGGCTTTTCCTCCCGCTGTGTTCGGGGAGCTTCCTCCTGCAATAGGTTCATTTAAACAAGCGTAAACATTCTAAATATGGTTTATTGCAACATAAGGAGAGAGTCAGGGGTTTGAACAAAGCAAAGGATAAAGTTACAGGGAAAATAAACAAAATGTTCTAAATACAGAACATGCTAGCACCAATTTTGGTTTTGGAATAGTTAATTATAGCTGAAAATGAAAACCACCACGATAAAAAATGTAAATATTCTAAATATGTCCAAGTTAACTAGTAATTAGCATTGTTACTTCATTATAAAGCAAGTGCTATTTTAAATTAGAAACATCAGAAGTTACTGAAAAAAATAGCTGCGGGCTATACAGGGAACTCTGAGTATCACTCATGTATTATAAGGGATAATGTACCCCCTACTGTAAATGATAAGTATATTAGAAGTCACTGAGGGGTTCTATGACCATATAAAGACACAAGGCTGCAGGCTGAGTTATACAGGGAACTCTGAGTATCACTCATGTATTATAAGGGATAATGTACCCCCTACTATAAATGATAAGGATATTAGAAGTAGGGATGCACCGAATCAAAATAGTGGATTCGGTGCATCCCTAATTAGAAGTCACAGAGGGGTTCTGTGACCATATAAAGACACAAGGCTGCAGGCTGAGTTATACAGGGAACTCTGAGTATCACTCGTATTATAAGGGATAATGTACCCCCTACTGTAAATGATAAGGATATTAGAAGTCACTGAGGGGTTGTTCTGTGACCATATAAAGACACAAGGCTTCAGGCTGAGTTATACAGGGAACTCTGAGTATCACTCATGTATTATAAGGGATAATGTACCCCCTACTGTAAATGATAAGGATATTAGAAGTCACTGAGGGGTTCTATGACCATATAAAGACACAAGGCTGCAGGCTGAGTTATACATGGAACTCTGAGTATCACTCATGTATTATAAGGGATAATGTACCCCCTACTATAAATGATAAGGATATTAGAAGTAGGGATGCACCGAATCAAAATAGTGGATTCGGTGCATCCCTAATTAGAAGTCACAGAGGGGTTCTGTGACCATATAAAGACACAAGGCTGCAGGCTGAGTTATACAGGGAACTCTGAGTATCACTCATGTATTATAAGGGATAATGGACCCCGCCTGTAAATCATAAGGATCTTAGAAGTCTGAGGTTACTTGAGGTTACTTCTACATTAAGATTTATATTGTCAACCAAGTGGAGTAAAGCTTTTGTTGTCCAACAGCTGAAATATAGTCCAAAGTTGGGTACCCTAGTAAACTACTAAAAACTTACTTAAAATGTTGGGAACATTAACCCATATAGGGCATGCATGATGTCACAGACACATTACTTGTGTATTTTACTCTGAAACAAAGGTATTTGTACACAGGTCTTTTTACTCACATCCTCAGACAGACTTGTTTTCCTTCGCTTTCCTGAGGCATCAGTGTCCTTTTCCTTTTTGTCCTAGAGAAATAAAGAGAGAAGGAAAATGAAAGCACTGCAGAAATTGAGAAATTTTGGCAAAATCTGTGTTTGTTGCTAATGAAGGCCATTGTAACAACCCACAAACCTTGGGAGTGCGTTTCCGAGAGATAGTCTGCCCGAGTTTGCTGAGAAAAGAGATGGGTGACTTGGTACTTCCCAGCAGTGCGGCCTTCTCATCCGTGTACTGGTTGGCATCCTCTGCAAACACAAGACACAGCATTGTAATTAATGGGGAAGTGACGGGAGGTGAAAAAGAAAATATGACCCCATATCAACATTTTAGATCAGGGGTCGCCAACCTTTTTTACCCGTGAGCCACATTCAGGTCTGTGATTGGCTATTGGAAGCCCCAATGTGGACTAGCAGCCTACAGGAGGCTCTGTTTGGCAGTACTTCTGTTTTTTATGGAACCAAAACTTGCTTGCAAGCCAAGAATTCAAAAAGAAGCAACTTCTTTGAGGCCACTGGGAGCAACATCCAATGGGTTGGTGAGTAACATGTTGCTCACAAGGCACTGGTTCGGGGATCACTGTCATAGATCAACAACCCCGATCTGCCCCAACCATGCCTAGTTGCAGCAAGGCACACCTTCCACTCCACTTCCCAATTAGCCACACCCTATATGGATTCCTTAATTTGGAATTGTTCTACATACATAAACATGGAGGGTATTTAAGTCCAGTTATATAAGCTTTCAGCACTATGGCAAGTACAGGACATACTATATGAAATAATATCATGGCTAAGAGCAAAGGAAGCACAGCAGATGAGGTAGAAGCAAAAATAAAAATTTTCACCCAATATTTCATTCACTTTGAGTTTCATGGTAAGGTTCCAGGTGTATCTAGAAGGGCAAGGGTCTTCTCACTAAATAACACTAAATAACACTGGTATTCAGTCTGGGCCCCCAGCCATCCAGTTTAGGATCCACTACAGTAACAGGATTCATACCTGAGTCGGATTCCTTGAACATCTCATAGAACTGGCTGAGATAAACGACCATGGACAACTTGTCCGGGTCCCCCACAGAAGCCATTTCTTTCCCGGTCATGATGGGCGAGATCCCCAGCTCCCGCTCGGCAATATCAAAGGCCAGCTGGTTGTTCTTCTCCACGTCGTGTTCATCCAGAGAGTCAAAGTTTCTGAGAAGGGACAAGGCAATATCATAAGGGGAAGAGAGAGATGCTCTGCGAGATAAAGCAAGGACACCATCACTAAGAAGTTTTTGAAGCTCTAGCGACTGTGCACCTTAATGAGCCAGGCCAGAAATTTAAGGCAACTTTAGTACAAAATGATTTTACTATATTAGCTCGACCAGGCCCAACTTCATTTACTTTTGATTATTACATTGCATTATATATACAGTCAACTGAAATAAACCTATGGTTCCTTACATGAGCTCAGGGCGGTACCGATGGATAATGGCACACAATGCCAGGCCACTCTTCCAAGACATGGTGAGGTCGGTCACATGGATTCCGGGGTAACCCTCCATCTGCTTCTGGCACCATCCGAGAAGTTTACTGGTGCGGGCTACGACCTCTGCAAAGATAGGGAATAATGTCATAATGTCTATAAAAGTGCATTATTGGAACCTTAGCTTCAAAAAAACTCAATTACGGTAAGTGTTTCGGCACCAAGGTCCACCTTGTTTGTCATAGTTTCCAGCAATGATAACAGCCCAGAAAGTCATCGGAACTAACCATTTCTGCCCAAAATGGGTGTCCTTGAGTTCACAGTGTTCCCAATATCTATGTTTGGATCCTTCAACTCACTGGTATTGTAAAGGTGACGCACCTGTAAGGAGAAGGTAAAAAGAAAATCCAAATAAAATCACCAGGAAATGAGGGGATAAGTTTTGCATGTACAAAAAAGTACAATAGCAATATTGAGAATAAAGCTGGCCACACATGTCTAGATTTGTTTGGGCTATTAGGACAATTTAGATGATGATGCCCAACCATCTGGGCACATCCAGCTATAGTTGGACTCACATGGCATAGCTCTGCAGTCTTTACTCTAGAAAACAGAAATGTAGGTAAATGTGATTGATCAATAGCTAGAAGAGTCAGAATAATGTTAAAAACGCTTACTTGGCTGGGTCGGAGGAACTGCAGGTTGACATTGGGATACCGAGTGGTTGGATCGACGCTGTAGTGGTTGAAGTTCTTGCTCACATTTTCAGGGGTGGTTTGAGGGAGCAGCCTGTATATACTCTCTCTGAAAGCAAAACGTGTGATGAGCAGAAGTGTTAGTAAGTTGAAGTAGCTACATACATAGTGATTTTAGAATTAGTGCAACCCCATTAGGATTGCTCCTCACCTTTCTGCTAGCACCTCCATGGGGCTGGCGCCTTGAGACCAGCTTCGTACCATCCATGCGGAATCCATTGCAGCTAGAAACCCCCGTGCAATGCCGGTTCCCATGGGCCAGAATGGCTACAGAAAAAAAAAATACAAGAATGAAATACATTCCATTATACACTGCAGCAAAGTGGTTCTCTATCATTTATTTCATAATGATTTATAATGTATACATCTGCTTTGATATATGAATCAAATCCTAGGTTCAGTCATGCACAAATTTGGGTTAGGGGGGTTTTCTAAAGGGGAGCCTCCACATTGCTTCAGGAGCTTTGCCTGAGCATTTTGGATCATCACTTGGTTATTGGGAACCTGAAGGACACGGGGCTCCCTGATTGGTGTTGAATTAACGCAGAAACGGTTATTCTTGTAACTACAATCATACAAAGAGAAGTATATCTATTTAATTCTATTCTTAATTGTGTAGGCTTAATCATTGATCATGCATATTTTATTATGTGTTATTAATACAAATTATTAATATGAATAAAGGTTCGCCCCTTTATTACACACACAAAGAATGTGTAGCCAAAGAAGTGCTAAGACTTGTGGGTAAAAAAAAAAAAACAATTTTGGCAACGAGTTATGGAATCTCAACTACAAATAAAGGTGTAAAATAAAATGCTCACAGTGCTCCTTGTAAGGCAGGCGTGGAATCTGCTCCACTCAGCAGAAAACCCACTAGAAAACATCCAAGTTATGCCATGCCAAATGTCTGCTGAAACTGACACACAGGCTTAAAGGGCAAGTATCACATATCTGTACATGTGTCAAATACTTAATACTGGCCCAGGGCCAGCAGTCTGTAATCTCTCAACAGCTTCTTTTTGATATCTCACAGCCAGGCCTGGACTGAAAGTCTGTGGGTTCTGGCAAATGCCAGAGGGGCTGCTGTATGATGCCATAGAAAGTCACTATTTAGTGGGCTGGTGGGGGGCTGTTTGGGCCTCTATGTACTTGAAATGGCAGGGCCTATTTTGACTTCAAGACCTGCTCACAACCAACTAATAGAAGCAGGGGGGTTGGGAAATAAGGGGTCAAAGGAACAGTAACGTGTAACAATAAAAACTGGGGTAAATTGATGGGCTGTGCAAAATAAAAAAATTTCTAATATAGTTAGTTAGGCAAAAATATAATGTATAAAGTAGGGATGCATCAAATTCAGGATCCGGTTCGGAATCGGCCGAATCCAAATCCTAATTTGCATATGCAAGTTAGATGAGGGGAGGGAAATCGTGTGACTTTTTGTCACAACTGAAGGAAGTAAAAAATGTTTTCCCATGCAAATTAAGATTCGGTATTTGGCTGAATCTTTCGCGAAACGATTCGGGGGTTCGGCCGAAACCAAAATAGTGGATTCAGTGCATCCCTAGAATAAAGGCTTGGAGTGACTGGATGTCTAACATAACAAAACAGAACACAACTGCCTGCTTTTCAACTCTCTAACTCTGAGTTAGTCAGCGACTTGAAGGGGGGCCACATGGGACATAACTGTTTGCCATTGATCCTCAGCATTCAGCTCAGATTAAAAACAAGTCATGGCCCATGTGCCCCTCCCCCCAAGTCTCTGATTGGTTACTGCCTGGTAACCAATCAGTGGAAAGCAAGAGAGCGGCAAAGCAGGAAGTAGTTTTCTGGCTTTTATGTTAGACATCCAGTCAACCCAGCCTTTATACATTACATTTTTGCCTAACTAACTATATTAGAAACATTTTTATTTTGCACAGCCTATCTATTTACTCATTTTTATTTTTACACTGAACAATTCCTTTAACAGAATCACTGACCTCCAGAAGACTGTCTCCAACCAATGCCACCAGCAACCTCTGGCTGTTCCTTTCCCGCACGAGGGCTGCATTCTCCGAGGCGTACATACAGGTAAAGTCAAACATGGCCACATCCGGCTGCCCATAGTGATTTATGGCAAAGTCCAGCGTGGGTAGTTGCTGATTGGTCGAGAACCTGGCGGCTTCTGTGGCGTAGTTCAAGAGGGCTTCTTGATCCACATTGGCACGGGAAAGTAACAGCTCTGTATCAGCATAGTCCTATTACAGGCAGAGGAAATAACGTTAAACAGGCAAAATACTAATACAGGTATGAGACCTATTATCCAGAATGCTTGGGACCTTTCTGTAATTTGGATCTTCATACCTTAAGTCTACTAGAAAATAATTTAAATAATAAATAAACCCAATAGGCAGGTCTTGCTTCCAATAAGGAATAATTATATCTTCGTTTGGATAAAGTACAAGGTACAGGTATGGGACCTGTTATCCAGAATTCTCTGGACCTTGAGTTTTCAGGATAAGGGATATTGCCGTAATTTAGATCTTCATACCTTAAATCTATTAGAAAATCATGTAAACATAAAATAAACCCAATAGGCTGGTTTTGCTTCCAATAAGGAAGGATTAGGGATGCACCGAATCCACTATTTTGGATTCGGCCAAACCCCCGAATCCTTCGCGAAAGATTCAGCCGAATACCGAACTGAATTCGAATTTAAGCATATTAGGGGTGGGAAGGGGAAAACATTTTTTACTTTTTTCTGACAAAAAGTCATGCGATTTCCCTCCCTGCCCCTAATTTGCATATGCAAATTAGGATTCGGTTCGGCTGGGCAGAAGGATTCGGCTGAAACTGAATCCTGCTGAAAAAGGCCGAATCCTGGATTCGGTGCATCCCTAATAAGGATTAATTATATCTTAGTTGGGATCAAGTACAAGCTGCTGTTTTATTATTACAGAGAAAAAGGAAATTATTTTTAAACATTTGGTTTATTTGGATAAAATGGAGTTTATGGGAGACGGCCTTTCTGTAATTCAGAACTTTCTGGATAATGGGATTCCAGATAACCGATCCCATACATGGGATTTTGCAGCAGGGATCTCTGGGAAGGAAACAAAACTTGTAGCAAGGATCTCTATGACTTGCTGCAGGGATCTCTGGAAAGCAAATGGGAGCCACAGCAGGGATCTCTAAGAAGGAAACAGGACTCTGTAGCAAGTATGTCTGGAAATGGTATAGGATTTAGAAGAAGGGATCTGTAGGATTGACATGTATGAAAGAGGTCAGACTGCAAATGGATGTTAGAATGCGACCGTAAGCATAAATAGAGAGCCACATTCCCATATTTGATGAACTCTGGTAAACTGAAAGCTTGCTTTCCTATTATTATTATTATCATCATCATCATCCTCATTTTGCAGTTATATATTTCAAAACATTCATGCCAAGATCTGCTGCTCTGGGCAGGTGCATGAACGAGCCTGGGTGACAAACTGGGTCACCCATGCAATAAACCAAATGCGGACGATTGTTTAGCCCCTAGGCCACCACTCTTTAAAGGAGAACTAAACCCTAAAAATGAATATGGTTAAAAATGCCATATTTTTTTATAGTGAACTTATTGCACGAGGCTAAAGTTTCAGCTTGTCAATAGCAGCAATGATCCAGGACTTCAAACTTGTCACAGGGGGTCACCATCTTGGAAAGTGTCTGTGACACTCACATGCTCAGTGGGCTCTGATTGGCTGTTAAGAAGCTAAGCTTAGGGGTCGTCGCTAATTATCCAGCAGAAAATGAGCTTCCCCTGTAATATAAGCTGATGCTACAGGTTTGCTGATTATTAAATTCTGATGCTAATTGCACTGGTTTCTGTGCTGCCATGTAGTAATTATGTGTATTAATTACTAATCAGCCTTATATTGTGACATTTCTATTCTATGTGTACTGTATATTGTGAGTGGGTCCCTAAGCTCAGTAAGTGACAGCAGCACAGAGCATGTGCAGTGAATCAGCAGAAAAGAAGATGGGGAGCTACTGGGGCATCTTTGGAGACACAGATCTTTACTGCTAAAGGGCTGTGGTTGCCTTGGGCTGGTACAGAAGCACAACAACATTTCTAGTCTACTTCATTTGTTAGGCTTTAGTTCTCCTTTAAAGCTACAGCCACACCAGTCCGATTCTCAGCCTGCGGAGACCAAGGCTCTGTGTGCCTGCATCCATGTGACTGGCACCAACCTGATTGATATCAGGCAGAGCTCCAATCAGATATCGGACAGCAAGCTATCATTTTAACCTTCAAACAAAAACAATAAGACACCCCCTCAGTCTGGAGTTGCTGAGCCAAACTTGCTCACGTACGGGCAGTTTCCCCTGGGTTTTCTATGCTATGATAGGAGCAGAATGTGTTTATCTAATGCTGGGAGAAAAGAGAGTAAACACTGACCTGCAGGATGACTCCCTTCTCCAACAAGCTTTGTTTCTTTGCCGTCATAACGAAGTAGTGAGTGTCATCTTTATAATAGACAATGTTCTCCAGATCGATCCCTGAGACAACAGAATGGAATAACATCATTGCAAATTCCTCATTTCCAAGAGCATGGGGTGCTGGGGAAATTCCAAATGCAACCAAAAAGTGCAGTGCTCCATTATTCATACATACATTACACGTCTTGGGGAAAGATATATATATATATATATATATATATATATATATCAGTAAATTATAATGGCATATACTTAGGAAGAAAAAGAAGAAAAGCTACTGAGGCAGTTTATTGTCAATACATTAGCCACAATAGTGCAAGCTGTAACACTTTATTTATTCTGTAGAATGCTTTACCATACCTGAGTAACAGCTCTAGAAGCTCTGTTTGTTTAGGATAGAAGCTGCCATATTAGCTTTGCGTGACATCACTTCCTGCCTGAGTCTCTCCCTGATCACTCATAGCTTTGGGCTCAGGGAGGGAGAAGGGAAAAGGGGAAGTAGAGAGGAGCAAACTGAGCATGCTCAAGCCCTAGCCCTGGAGGTTTAAGCTGAAAACAGGAAGTCTGATACAGAAGCCCATGAGTACACAATAGAAGGAAAGAAATGTGCTGTTTATTATAACAGAGGACTCAGAGCAGCATTACTTTGAGGGTTTCTTGGTGTATTTATATAGACCTTTCTTTCTGATAAAGCTTACTTAATTTTAGCCTGTCCTTCTCCTTTAATAATGGTTTCTTTATATATCTTTAACTAAAATAAAAAGACTTTAGATGCCATTGGAATGCTGGGAGTGGTAGTCCAACAACATCAAGGAAAGCTCCTCCCACCAAACCGCCACTAGACAAGGTGCTGACCTGTCGCCTCTCGCAGATCCTGAAAGAACTTCTGGTTGAAAATGAAGGCCACTCCGCTGATCTCCTCCACTTTGGCTTCAGCCGTCGTGTGACGGTTGATGAAATTGGCCGTGATTGCAATTGCCAACTTTCCACGAAACTCTTTCCGCCGGAAACCTGAACAAATTAGAAAATTCAATGATTTCAATTTGAAAAAAAAAAAAAAGCCATTGGATTTTCATTCTATCAGACAAATGTCGCCAGTTAGTGGTCAAATATATATAAAAATCTTCAAACCTGCACAATCTTGAGAAAGGTCTTAATGAGGACCAAAACTTTGGACTGTGATACAATGTGTTAAAAATAAAAGACCAAGATTTTTAAGTGTTTTTTTTTTTTTTAAGGTTTGAAGATTTTTTATATACACGTTCTAATTGTGCAACCTGTGATATACAGTATTTTCTGCATTTGAGTGCCGATACTCCCTGGATCATTATATAGTGAATAAAGTAAAATATATAAATTGTAAAATATAAGGATATTATAAGTTACCGAGGAGTTTCATGACCATATAAAAACACGAGGCCGAGTGCTTTTATACAGGTCATGGACACTTCTAATATCCTCATATTTTCCAACAAGGTGTACATTATTTATTATAATACACAGGTTTTAGTGAGTCATGTGACACAAATGACATCACTACTCACCGTTTATAACGGATGACGTCACTAGTCACCGTTTATAAGGATAGAATTTACAAGATATTCATGGCTTTTGTGTATATATATATATATATATAATACACAAAAGCCATGAATATCTTGTAAATTATATCCTTATAAACGGTGAGTTCTGATGTCATTTCAGTCACATGACTCATTGAAATTTGTGTATTATAATAAATAAAGTAGCCCCAGTTGTAAAATATGAGGATATTAGAGGTTACCTCGGAGTTCCATGACCTGTATAAAAACACTCTGCCTTCGGCCTCATGTTTTTATATGGTCATGAAACTCCTCGGTAACTTATAATATCCTTATATTTTACAAGAGGGGGTACTTTATTCACTATATAATACACAAAAGCCATGAATATCTTGTAAATTATATCCTTATAAACAGTGAGTTCTGATGTCATCAGTTATAAACGGTGAGTTCTGATGTCATTTCTGTCACATGACTCACTGAAAATTGTGTATTATAATAAAGTACCCCCTGTTGCAAAATATGAGGATATTAGAAGTCACCTCGGAGTTCCATGACCTGTATATGGTCATGAAACTCGTCAGTAACTGATAATATCCTTATATTTTACAAGAGGGGGTAGTTTATTCACTATATATATATATATATATATATAATATATATATATATATATATATACACACAAAAGCCATGAATATCTTGTAAATGATATCCTTATAAACGGTGAGTTCTGATGTCATCAGTTATAAACGGTGAATAGTGATGTCATTTTTGTCACATGACTCACTGAAACTTGTGTTTTGTAATAAATAAAGTACCCCCTGTTGCAAAATATTCGGATATTACAAGTTCCCTTTGGAGTCCCATGACCTTCGGCCTCGTGTTTTTATATGGTCATGAAACTCCTCGGTAACTTATAATATCCTTATATTTTACAAGAGGGGGTACTTTATTCACTATATATATTTAATAAATATTCGGGCGAATCCCGAATCCTTTGCGAAAGATTCGGATGAATTCTGAACCGAATATAAACCCTAATTTGCATATATAAATAAGGGAAAATTGTGGGCCTAGAGTGTGGTTAAAAATTTTTGATTTCCTTGTCTGTGTGAGGAAAAGTCAAGTGATATTTTGGATTCGTTTTTGGTTTGGCCGGACACTTAGATTTGGACGAATTCGAATCCTGCTGGAAAAGGGTGAATCTTGGCTGAATCCTGAACCAAATCCCTATAGATATAATATTCCACCCTTTTTGACATGGGCTTATTCAATTAGCTGATGTACACAGGGTGCATAAATACTATCTAAACTGTCACATACAAATGTTTCACCTGGCAGCTGTTCTCTATGGGGACATACATTACTTACCTGCCAGCGTGTTTCGTCTTCCATCTGCACCAATAATGACATCAAAGTCATAATCAGACACACAGAGTCCTTTCGGGTGAAACTTTGCTCTCCAACCGGCACCTGGAAAGTAAAAAGAGCTCATGGAATAGCAGGTCCTTAGGGGTAATAACACATGGAGCTGGAGGAACTTTAAGCTCCATGTTTTCAAGCATCCCCAAAAAAAAGTGCAAACACACCCCCTATAAAGAGCAATTGCCTGTAATATTAAGGGCTTATTTATTAAAGGTCGAGTTGTGTTTTCCACAAACATTTTGGGTCAAAACTCTTTTTAAAAACAAAAAAAACCCCTTACATTTTCCAAGTTTTTAAAGAAAAAAAAACAAAAAACGATTTTTTTAAGATTTATTATACCCTGACCCTGGAAATAGCTCAAATCGGAAAATACATCAGCTAAAAAAGGTCAAATAGGAGTCAATGGCAGAGGTCCCTTGAACTTGAAGATGTTACTAGTCTTCATGTTTTCATGGTTTTTTTCTGCAGGGTTTTGCCCAAAATCTTAATCAATTTGAGGTTTTTTTCGCCAAAATAACACTTATTTTCTTAAATAAGAAACCATTTAAGTTGCGAATTTATTCAAACTCTAAAATTCGACCTATGACAAATAAGCCCCTAAGAGTGACAATGGGGAATTGTTCACTTTAATCAGTGTCGGACTGGGCCGGCGGGACACCGGGAAAAACCCCGGTGGGCCCCGGGCTCTTGTGGGCCCCGCCGGCCCAGATCCGCTACTTAGTGGGGCGGCGCGACCCCACTTTGTTCGGGGTCGCGGTAGAGTAAAATATCTGCGCATGTGCAAAAAGGTAGCGCTGCGCGCGTGCGCACAAACGCGGCACCGCGCGCATGCGCACTAGTCCCCTGAAGCACTCTGGAGCAGCAGCGGCGGCCGAAGGGGGGCCCTGGGGCATTAGCCCCGGTGGGCCCCACAACTTCCAGTCCGACCCTGACTTTAATGGTTTTCAAACATTACCCCATAAAATCCGTACTAGACAGCAGTATAGGTGGCACAACCAGTCAGGCACAGTGCAAACAGCATTACTCAGATCTTAATTTGCAGAATTTGTGGGATTATTACAAGGGAAAGTTGTGTAACTGCACAGCTCCAGGTATGGGATTGGCCACTATTTTCTGCCAACACCACCTTAAGCAACAAAAAAGAGGAGAGACATTCGCCCAAAATGCACTGGGGCTATGGGGCAGCAGTAAAACATAGGGATGAACCGGATCCAGGAATCAGTCTTTTTCAGCAGGATTCGGATTTGGCATCACGTGACTGTCATCAAGCTAGAAAGTAAAAAAATGTTTTCCCCTTCCCACCCCTAATTTGCATATGCAAATTAGGATTCAACTCGGTATTCAGCCCTTTTCAGCAGGATTCGGATTTGGCCGAATCCTTCTGCCGAGCCGAATCCAAATTTGCATATGCAAATTAGGGGAGGGAGGGAAATCATGTGACTTTTTGTCATAAAACAAGGAAGTGTTTTCCCCTACCCATTCCTAATTTGCATATGCAAATTAGGATTCAGATTCAGTTCAGTATTCGGACAGGATACGGCCTTTTTCAGCGGGATTCGTCCGACTTCTTTTGCCCGGCAGAACCAAATCCAAATCCTAATTTGCCTCAAATTATGGACGGGGAGGGTAATCACGTGATTTTTTGTCACAAAAGAAGGAAGTAAAAAATTATTCCCCCTTCCCATCCTTAATTTGCATATGCAAATTATGATTCGGTTCGAGGATTCGGTCTTTTTCAGCAGGATTTGGATTCGGCCAAATCCTTCTGCCTGGCCAAAACAAATCCAAGTCCTAATTTGCATATGCAAATTAGGGACGGGAGGGAAATCATGAAAATGTTTTTCCCCTTCCCACCCCTAATTTGCCTATGTAAATTTGGATTTGGTTCAGTATTCAGCAGGATTCTGATTTGCCCGTATCCTTCTGCCCGGCCGAAACAAATCCAAATTCTCATTTGCATATTCAAATTAGGGGTGGGTAGGGAAATCGCATGACGTTTTGTCACAAAACAAGGAAGTAAAAAATGGTTTCCCCTTTTGCAAATAAGGATTCGGTTCGGTATTCGGCCAAATCTTTTGCAAAGGATTCGGGGGGTTAGGACGAATCCAAAATTATGGATTCGGTGCATTCCTATTAAAAAACAAAGAGCCTGGCCGGTACAATAAAAGAGGAGTGTAAAAAGTTTGTGTTAGTGGCTAACCTGCAGTTTTTATATCAAATTCACTGCTTGCATGTAATAGATTACTTCCTGTTAATCATCTAACGAGATCCTGAAATAACTTTGGCTCTGAAAGGGCCACCCATGGGAGTTACTATGTATGTAACTTAGCAGCTTCTGTTTCCTAAGGGAGTATATGCTGTTTGCTAATTAGTACATTAATGGGCAGTTGTATAAAAAGACACAAATTCAAGCTCTAGTAAGGTCGCCATTAGTACTGCACTGTTATAGTTTGGTACATTAGTTGCTGTCAAAGCCTCAAGTCTTGGAGCATGATCTGTAGAGTCTCCTCCTGAGAGGAAGTGGCCAGTATTAGGACACAATAAGAGATCCCTCTAAATACATATATAATTTTTTTTTTTTTTTAACCAACGAAAATGGCATATTTTATATAGTGAACTTATTGCACGAGGCTAAAGTTTGAGCTTGTCAATAGCAGCAATGATCCAGGACTTCAAACTTGTCACAGGGGGTCACCATCTTGGAAAGTGTCTGTGACACTCACATGCTCAGTGGGCTCTGATTGGCTGTTGAGAAGCTAAGCTTAGGGCTCGTCACTAATTATCCAGCAGAAAATGAGCTTCCCTGGCTGTAATATAAGCTGATGCTACAGGTTTGCTGATTATTCAATTCTGATGCTAATTGCACTGGTTTCTGTGCTGCCATTTAGTAATTATCTGTATTAATTACTAATCAGCCTTATATTGTGACATTTCTATTCTATGTGTACTGTATATTGTGAGTGGGTCCCTAAGCTCAGTAAGTGACAGCAGCACAGAGCATGTGCAGTGAATCAGCAGAAAAGAAGATGGGGAGCTACTGGGGCATCTTTGGAGACACAGATCTTTACTGCTAAAGGGCTGTGAACAACATTTCTAGCTACTTCTTTAGTTAAGCTTTACCTCTCCTTTAAGGCATACACTGTTCAACCCACACATACCTATAGTAAGGAAATTAGACTAAGTTCCACAGGAGTAGGAATTTATGTACGTATAAAGATTGTCTGTAAAACACTATATAAAGGAAAACGAGGGATGCAAATTCTGCACTTCAGCATAAGGCTAAATAAAAAGGAAGTGGAACTAAGGTACTAATAAGGTACCAAACCGTTCTACAGTACTCACGCTCATTCTCCTGGTCTTCCGGAGGCTCGATCAAACCTTGGAACTCGACATTAACGTGAATCTCAATCCCAAGAATCAGACAGACTTTTAGCAAAATAAGCTGCAGCTGCCGGATACCTGGGGCACAGACAGACAGAAATAAACTGGTTAAAACATCAGCAGGAACAGCCTCCGAGGTTGAGGTTGGCTCATAGTCTGTACCAGGCCTGGACTGGCAATCTGTGGGTTCTGGCCAGAGGGGCTGCTATAAGGTCCCATAGAAAGTCAGTATTTAGTGGGCTGGTGGGGGCTGTTTGGGCCTCTGAGTGGGCTGATTGGGCCTTTGTGTTCCTGAAATGCCAGGGCCTATTTTAATTTTCAGTCCGGACCTGGTCTGTACAGAGAGATCCCATAAAACTATGGCAGCATAGTTATTCCCCTGAACTAGGCACAATTCAGCAGGAACAGCCCCCTAAATTTGCTCATAATCTGTACAGAGAGATTCCATAAAACTATGGCAGCATAGGTATTCCCCTGTACTAAGCACAATTCAGCAGGAACAGTCCCCTAAGTTTGCTCATAGTCTGTACAGAGAGATTCCATAAAACTATGGCAGCATAGGTATTCCCCTGTACTAAGCACAATTCAGCAGGAACAGTCCCCTAAGTTTGTTTATAGTCTATAAAGAGAGATCCCATAAAACTATGGCAGCATAGGTATTCCCTGTACTAAGCACAATTCAGCAGGAACAGCCCATAAGTTTGCTCATAGTCTGTACAAAGAGATCCCATAAAACTATGGCAGCACAGGTATTCCCCTGTACTAAGCACAATTCAGCAGGAACAGTCCCCTAAGTTTGCTCATAGTCTGTACAGAGAGATCCCATAAAACTATGGCAGCATAGGTATTCCCTGTACCAAGCACAATTCAGCAGGGACAGCTCCCCCCCCCCCAGGTTTGTTCATAGCCTTTTAAAGCAGCCCACAGTAAACAAGAGCAGGAAACTGTTGACGTTTAGTTTTTTTAAGAGAACATTTAAATATATCAATGATTTCCACATTCTGGATAACAGGGTTGAACATCATTTGCCGACCTGATCATTGAGCATGACAGTCATTACATGACCCGTTGTTTGTGCAGTAATTAGGGAGCAATAGTGAGACAGATAAGCTGAGGCAGCGGATACAAGGAATCAGTGGAGCCGGGGAAGAGGAAATTATCATAATGAAAGAGGATTAATTCTTTTTCCAATGCTGCAGATCAGATTATGGACAGTAATTGTCTATCATGTCCAGGTTATTAAACCCCTTGCTGGCGGCAGATGGAGGGCTTTTACCTCTTGTAAGGTTATGCCAACGAGCTAATCATCGTCATTCGACTAATTCAAACGTATTGCAAATATCTGTGTCCCATGGGAAGTGCGGTGTCCAATAAAAACTGCTTCCCACACCCTGCAGTGAAGCCGCAATATAAAAGCATGCGGACCTTTAGCTGATGCTGAACTACAGCTTCCAGCGTTGCGAGTTGAGCATCCCCCTAGCACAGATAGTGGCAGACTCATAATACAAGTGCGAATAGATTAAGAGTAGGGATGCACCAAATCCAGGATTCGGCCTTTTTAAGCAGGATTCGGCATATATATTTGCATATGCAAATTAAGGGCGGGAGGGAAATCGCGGGACTTTTTGTCACAAAACAAGGAAGTAAAAAATGTTTTCCCTTTTCCACCCCTAATTTGCATATGCAAATGAGGATTCGGTTCGGTATTCGGCTGAATCTCTCGCAAAGGATTCAGGGGATCGGCCGAATCCAAAAAAAGTGGATTCGGTGAATCCCTAATTAAGACGAACACTGAATCCATGATATTTTCATGACAAACTATAAATTTGATATTCAAATCTGAGAGCAGTTAAAAAAAAAAAGAGAGATCTGGTTTCAGCTTTAGAGAACTTTAATGGGGTTGTTCACCTTTAAATAAACTATTAGTATGTTGTAGAGAGCGATAATCTGAGACAATTTGCAATTGGTTTTCCTTTGTTATTATTTGTGGTTTTTGAGTTATTTAGCTTTTTATTCAGCAGCTCTCCAGTTTGCAATTTCAGCAATCTGGTTGCTAGGGTCCACTTTACCCTAGCAACCATTAATTGATTTGAATAATCGACTGGAATATGAATAGGAGAGGGCCTGACTAGAAAGATGAGTAATAAAAAGTAGCAATAACAATAAATGTGTAGCCTTACAGGGCATTGGTTTTTAGATAGGGTCAGTGACCCATCCATTTAAAAGCTGGGAAGGGTCAGAAGAAGAAGGCAAATGATTCAAAAACTATAAAAAATAAATAATGAAGACCAATTGATATTGGAATTAGTCATTCTACAACTGAATACAAGTTAACTTAAAGGAAAACTATACCCCTCAAACAATGTCTCTATAAACAGATATTGCATAGACCAGCTCATATGTGAAAACCCTGCTTCGTGTAAATAAACCATTTTCATAATAATATACTTTTTTAGTAGTATGTGCCATTGGATTATCATAAATAGAAAACTGCCATTTTAAAAAATAAGGGCCGCCCCCTGGGATTGTATGATTCACAGTTCACACAAACAAACCAACAAACCATACTTGTTAGGTCACATGAGCCAATTAACAGGCAGAGTTCTGTCTTTTGCTTCCACACTTCTTCCTGTTACAGTTAGAGTTGTAGTATTTCTGGTCAGGTGATCACTGAGACAGCACACAGTCTGTTTGATAAGATTCTCTAATATGCCACTTAACTTGATATAAACTATCTGTTGCTCAAGTATTCATTTTGGGGGTATAGTTTTCCTTTAAAGGTGAACTACCCCTTTAAGGTGACCATACATGCCCCGACATTATCGTACGAATCGAATTTCGTACGATATTTGTTAAGTGTATGGTTGGAAACAAGCTGACCAATATCGGCAGAAAATTTTGATTGGTTGCCTGCAAAGGCACCCGAACATTGGCCGCGGTTAGTGCTGAATTGTCAGATACAGATTTGGCCGAATCCCCCAATCCTTAGTGAAAGATTTGGCCACATTCCGAACCAAATCCAAATTTGCATATGCAAATTAGGGTCAGGAAAGGAAACCGTGGAAAAACTATTTTTTTTCTTTCCTTGTTTTGTGACATGTCATGTGATTTCCCTCCTCACCCCTAATTTACATATGCAAATTAGGATTCAGATTTGAATCGGCCGAACCCGAATTGTGCTGAGAAAGGCCAAACCCTGGCCTAATGCCGAACCGAATCCTGGATTCCTAGTTTCTACTTGTATATCAGACGATTCAGCTCTACACGAGTGTAATGAAACGAACAATCTTTCTTGGAAACATCTTTTCCAGGAAAGATTGTAATGTATGTTAATGGCCACCTTTAGATTCATAGGGGTATATTTATCAAAGAGTGAAGTTAATAGTGAAGTTCCGCCACTAGAGTGAAATTCCGCCACTTCCCATTAATTTCTATGGGGTTTTTAAAGGCGTATTTATCAAAGGGTGAAATTTCACTTTCACCCATTGATAAATACGCCTTGCAAAATCCCATAGGAATGAATGGAGAGCTGCGGAATTTCACTCTAGTGGCGGAACTTCACTCTTTGATAAATTTACCCCATAGAGACATACGAGTTGGAAGAGCAAGATGTGCCCATGAGACTCACTGATATGATCGATGGCTCCGGCACAGAACTTCCCGTAGAATTTCTTGGCTCCCAGCCCACGCAGGTCGTGGATGGTGAAGGGCCACAGGTGCAAAACATTGTTCCGAGAAAAGGCGTCTCTCTTCTCCACGACCACTACTTTGGCCCCCAGAAAGCAGAGTTCTATCGCTGTCCGTAGGCCGATGGGTCCCGCCCCGATGATCAGACACTGTGTAGATAAAGAGAGAGAAACACATTGCTTACTATTCCTCCAAAGCATTCACTTGAAACAATATCCGCAGTGGGTTGGGGCGGAGAGGTGCTCCGCCTGTCACTGCTCCCGTGAGCATCAGTCAAGGTGCTTTCTATGTAACGGGGATCTATTGTGAAAATTAAAATTTAATATAAGCTTCATCATACTGAATTTAGGGATGCACCGAATCCAGGATTCGGTTCGGGATTTGGCCTTTTTAAGTAGGATTCGGATTCGGCTGAATCCTTCTGCCCGGCTGAACCGAATTCGAATCCTAATTTGCATATGCAAATTATGGGCGGGCGGGAAATCTTGTGACTTTTTGTCACAAAACAAGGAAATAAAAAATGTTTTTCCCTTCCCAGCCCTAATTTGCATATGCAAATTAGGATTCCGGTTCGGTAGGATTTTCGTGAAGGATTCAGGTGTTCGGCCGAATCCAAATTAGTAGATTCGGTGCATCCCTACCTAGAAGATGTATTAGAGCTCACTCTATTAAAATCACCAGACATCCTGTCTCTCTACATGCAGAATTTGTGCAAAAGACAGTAATTTTGTTACTTTGTCAATGACTAGTTGACACCCAACTGCTGAATGAAGACAGAATGAAGAGAAACAGATGCTGAGAGAGGATTAGTGAAAATAAACTTGATTATTTCAGAAACAATGCAGAATGTTTAATTGACAGCATTGATCATGCAGCAGTTGGGTGTCAGATATTCATTGACAGTTAGATCCAATATATCATAAGGGGGCTGCCTTTCTTAGCAGATGTATTAGAGCTCACTCAAATAACTGATTCCAGTACAAACAAAATCTAACAAAATAACTGCACAAATTCTGCATGTAGAGAGACATGATGTCTGGTGATTTTGACTGAGCTCTAATACATCTTCTAGGCCAAAGGAGCCCCCCTATAAGATATATAGGATCTAATTGTCAAAAGGCTGAATATAAGGGGAGGATCTGACAAATATCTGAGCAGAAGTTGTAAAAAGTAGAATTCCTTTTAGGACATGAAAAATTGACCCGACACTTTTCATGCCTGTTGGGACACTCCTGTACATTTATTTGTAAGGGCTGTGGCAGTGGTGTAACTAGATATTATTGGGCCCAAACAGCAGATTATTTTTCAGGCCACCGAAATGTCTAGAGGTTGACCTGTTGTACCAATATTTATTGAAATTGCATATGAATTAGGGCCTCATGGGGCCCATATACCTCCTGGGCCCCCTACAGCCGCAGGGTCTGCTTCCTCTGTAGTTACACCCCTCGGTTGCAGCAAATAGAAGCACATCGCACCAACACCAGCCTGAGCCAATGAAGGCCAAGTTAACCCACTTCATGATATGTACAACTAGGGATGCACCGAATCCAGGATTTGGTTCGGGATTCGGCCTTTGTCAGCAAGATTTGGATTCGGCCGAATCCTTCTGCCCGGCAAGAACCAAATCAGATTCCTAATTTGCATATGCAAATTAGGGGTGTGGAGGGAAAATGAGTGACTTTTTATCACAAAACAAGGAAGTAAAAAATGTTTTCTCCTTCCCACCCCTAATTTGCATATGCAAATTAGGATCCAGAACGGTATTCAGCCAAATCTTTCACGACGGATTCAGGGGTTTGGCCAAATTCAAAATAGTGGATTCGGTGCATCCCTATGTACAGCCCACACAAATTATCATCAATGGTACAGAATCTAATTTATATACAGGTAGGGGACCTGTTATCCAGAATGCTCGGGACCTGGTGTTTTCAGGATAACAGATCTTTCCATAATTTGGATCTTTAATCCTTTAAACATTACATAAATCCAATAGGCTGGTTTTGATTCCAATAAGGATTAATTATGTCTATGTTTGGATCATGTACAAGTCACTGTTTTATTTTTACAGGTATGGGACCTGTTATCCAGAACGCTCGGGACCTGGGGTTTTCCGGATAATGGATCTTTCTGTAATTTGGATCCTCATACCTTAAGTCTACTAGGAAATCATGTAAACATGAAATAAACCCAATAGGCTGGTTTTGCTTCCAATAAGGATTAATTATATCTTAGTTGGGATCAAGTACACGAACACGACTGTTTTATTATTACACAGAAAAAGCTAATTTATTTAAAAATCTGAATTATTTGGATAAAATGGAGTGTATGGGAGATGGCCATCACGTAATTCGGAGCTTTCTGGATAACGGGTTTCTGGATAACGGATCCCCCCGGATTTCCCCTTCCCACCCCTAATTTGCATATGCAAATGAGGATTCCGTTCGGTATTCAACCAAATCTTTCTTAAAGGATTTGGGGGTTCGGTCACATCCAAAAAAGTGGATTCGGTGCATCCCTAGTGCTATATAAATGATGTACAAACGATTAAAATAGTAGGTCACATAATAATAATAAAAAAAAAAATACTGTTTAGGCAAAGAGGTCTTCTAGTCGGTAGGAAGAATATTCACTTGGTTTATAGTTGGAGGAACCTAAGAATTAGATCCCAGCTTTTTATCCCTCCTTTGTCTCTATATCCATTACCATTAGTTGAGTAGTATATTTATATACATGTGTTTAGTTACATTGGAATACAATTTTATTTTCTTACAGGGGGTTTTCACCTTTAAATTAACTGTTTGTATGCTGCAGAGAGGGATAGTCTGAGACAATTTGCAATTGGTTTTCATTTTGTATTATTTGTGGTTTTTGAGTTATTTAGCTTATTATTCAGCAGCTCTCCTGTTTGCGATTTCAGCCATCTGGTTGCTAGGGTTCAAATTAACCTAGCAACCATGTATTGATTTGAATAAGAGACTGGAATATGAATAGGAGAGGTCTGAATAGAAAGATGAGTAATAAAAAGTAGCAATAACAATACATTTGTAGACTTTCAGGGTTGTTAGATGGGGTCAGTGACCCCCATTTGAAAGCTGGAAAGAGTCAGAAGAAGGCAAATAATTAAAAAAGCTATAAAAAATAAATAATGAAGACCAATTGAAAAGTTGCTTATAACATATTAAAAGTTAACCTGAACCTTTAAGCTGCCTATATTAAAGAGCTGGATTATGCAATGGGAAAGATTTATGCAGCGTTTATATCACCTTCAAATCCACAAGCCTGTTACTAGATATAGTAACCTCTAATCCTGCATATAAATCTAAAGTACAGTAAATTCATGCTGGCCGCACAACACACACAGCTGACTCCTACAATACATTTAGGGTTATGTTGCACATGTGTCTGCCATTCATCCATTGCCGTGATCTTATTAAGGACACTCGGGAGAGAGTCCAGCAGCGGGTCAGGTACCCTGCGGGTTGCAGGTAGTAGTTCCTGGTGCGGGTATAGACACGGGTCGGCGGTTCTGCGTGTTGAGGGTCGGGCCGCGGGTTTTCTCAATATCAATTTTTACTCTTTTTTTTTCTGATCACGCTTACTTCCGATGATGTCACTTCTGGTTTATAATGGCAGCACTTCCTGATTCTTGATGGTCAGCGGGTCGCGGATAAAGCACTTGCGGGTCCAAGCGGGTAAGAATGCAGCTTGCGGGTCCGGGTTGCGGATTGCAGGTACGGGTTCCAAAAAATGGACGCGCGCAGGACTCTAACTCGGGCCCAATATGACAAGGAGATTAAGTGGATCTACAGTGCTACGCAATATGTTGGCGCTATAGAAATACATGTTAATAATAATAATGCTGCCCTTTAAAAAAACTTACATTCTAAAATGAGAAGTGGGCAGGAGACAAAAGGTCTGAGACTTGCATGGAATCAGCACTAGGGGCAGATTTATCAAGAGTTGGTTTGAAAATTCAAGTTGTTGAAATTTTTTTTATGGTCAACACGGTCCAATTTGATTAGGGAGTTATCCATTTGATGGGGCACATTTACTTAGCTCGAGTGAAGGGTTAGAATAAAAAATACTTCGAATTTCGAAGTATTTTTTTGGCTACTTCGACCATCAAATTGGCTACTTCGACCTTCGAATCGAACGATTCAAACTAAAAATCGTTCGACTATTCGACCATTCTATAGTCGAAGTACTGTCTCTTTAAAAAAAACTTCGACCACCTACTTCACCACCTAAAACCAACCGAGCATCAATGTTAGCCTATGGGGAAGGTCCCCGTAGGCTTTCCTAGCTTTTTTGGATCAAAGGAAAATCGTTTGATCGACGGATAAAAATCCTTCGAATCGTTCGATTTGAAGGATTTAATAACGATTTTTCCTTCGATCGTTCGATCGCAGGAAATGCGGTAAATCCTTCGACTTCGATGTCGAAGGATTTTACTTTGACGGTAAAAACCCTCGATATTCGACCAATAGTAAATGTGCCCCGATTTGTTGTTTTAAAAAAATTCTAATTTGATTTTCGAGATTTATCATACTCTGACCCTTCAAAAATTCGAATTTGACTAATCGCCACCTAAAACCTGCCGAATTGCTGTTTAAGTCAATGGGAGAGGTCCAGGGATCAATTCGGAGATGTTTGCAGCCTTCCTGACATTCGAGTTTTTGTTTGGAGAATCAAGATTGATCAAATTATATTCTTTTCAAATTTTCAGGTCGTTTCAATTCGTCCAAGTTTGAAAAATTCGACCTTAATAAATTTCAATTGGTCGAATTTATGGGAGTTTAGGGGAGTTTTAAAAAACACACATGAATTCGAAATTCGACCTCTGATAAATGGGCCTGTAAAGCATGTATTTCACACAGTTGAGCTTTTTCTGCACCAAATCAGTCTTTCACAAATGACAGAACATCATTTAAAGGAGAACTAAACCCTAAAATTAAATGTGGCTAAACATGCCATATTTTACATACTGAATGTATTGCAACAGCATAAAGTTTCAGCTTGTCAATAGCAGCAATGATCCAGGACTTCAAACTTGTCACAGGGGGTCACCATCTTGGAAAGTGTCTGTGACACTCACATGCTCAGTTGGCTCTGATTGGCTGTTGAGAAGCTAAGCTTAGAGCTTGTCACTAATTATCCAGCAGAAAATGAGCTTCCCTGGCTGTAATATAAGCTGATGCTACAGGTTTGCTGATTATTAAATTCTGATGCTAATTGCACTGGTTTCTGTGCTGCCATGTAGTAATTATCTGTATTAATGACTAATCAGCCTTATATTGTGACATTTCTATTCTATGTGTACTGTATATTGTGAGTGGCTCCCTAAGCTCAGTAAGTGACAGCAGCACAGAGCATGTGCAGTGAATCAGCAGGAAAGAAGATGGGGAGCTACTGGGGCATCTTTGGAGACACAGATCTTTACTGCTAAACGGCTGTGGTTGCCTTGGGCTGGTACAGAAGCACAAAACATCATGTACAACATTTCTAGCTACTTCTTTAGTTAAGCTTTAGTTTTCCTTTAAGTAAACAAGAGCTTGCACTGCCATGTTCAGATACTTCCCTACTGGTGGAGAATATAATCTATGTGCCATTAGCCTATAGGTGGCCATACACGTGTATATTAATGCTGAGGATATTAGTCCTTTATACCGGCAGCTTATCTGCACGTGTGTGGGGGCTTCTGACGGGTCCCCCTGATCAATACTTGGCCAAATATTGTCCTGATATCAATATGGCAGGTCTGATTTTTCCTGCAAACGAGGACCGAATTGGCTAGTTGATGCGGTCCTACGACCCATGGGCACCCATTCTATTTGTTGTTATTCGAACGTTCAGATTAACCCGATATTGCCCTGCCGTTAGTTGGCATATCGGGTACAGATCTTATCGTGTATGGCCACCTTTATGGTGGCCATACAGACTGCTGATTAAGCCGCTTCGGAACAAAATCAGCAGCTTATCTGCCCATGTATGGGCCCCCTCGACAAGCCTGACTGATATTTGGCCAAAAATCAGGCACTTATAAATCAGGCAGGTTTGAAAATCCAGTTGGATGAAAAGAGTTTGAATAAGTTGATGTAGTCCTTGCCCGACAGGTCTCCGTAGGCCCCACTGGATGCTTAAAATGTTGGACTAGGACCAATTATTTAGCCCAGGATGGTCATACACCCTACATCGATAAATCTTCGCTACTGTGAGCGACTTATCTCCCCGAAATTCCTTCCCGCCGGCAAGAATGCAAATCACCAGCGGAATTGCATATGTGTCGCTTCGGTTTTCCTAAGTGGTCGAAGTTTCCTCATGAGGCACCTTCGGAGAAACTGAAGCGATACATATGCCACACCGCTGGCGATTCACTTGCCACTAGGAAGGAATTTCGGGGAGAATAGTCGTCCGCAGAACCGAAGATTTATCGTTTGGCGACTAGTCTCTCTGTGTGCCACCACCCTTCGGGATAAAACTGGAAATGTATTGAAAGTTTGTGTCCCACGTTTTTAATTCCCACCCAATGTCTGGTAATAAGATATTTAAGGGCCTCTGCAGGAAACCACAGACTAGGCAGTGAAGCATTAAGGTCGGAGCTGAGAATTTTAAAAAGTTTTCTGTATAATATATATGTTTACATATGTATATAATCCCTGCCCAATCAGATACAGTTGTGCCTGGCTAATAGAGTTACAAGAAATTTCTTTCCCACAATAAATCCACAGAAAGCGAGGGCAGCTAATTGGAATGCAATAAAGCTTAACATTTTCTTCAAATTAAATCAAGTCAGAATTTTTTTTTTAGTTGTCCAGGCTCTGATCGGTCATGTAATTGCCCCTTGAATCTATGGCAGCTTCATCTGTGACAAAACTCTAGCAGTTTGTGTTTCCTTTAGTGTTTAGTTGATCAGGCACCCCCCACACTACCCAAAACCAACTTCAATTTAAATGCACTTAAAGGAACAGTTCAGTGTACATATAAAAACTGGGCAAATAGAGGTAGTGCATAATAAAAAATATTTCTAATATAGTTAGCCAAAACTGTAATGTCCCCTTTAACCCTGTCCAAAGTTGTGCCAATCATTACTCTCCATTGATCACCGTATATATTAGGGATGCACCAAGCCCACTATTTTGGATTAGTCCGAACCCCTGAATTCTTCGAAAAAGATTCGGCCGAATACTGAACTGAATCCGAATATGCATATGCAAATTAGGGGTGGAAAGGGGAAAACATTTTCTTCCCTGTTTTGTGACAAAATTTCCCTCCCACCTAGGGTTGCCATCTTTTCTAAAAAAAATTTACTGGCCGGTGTTGGGGGGTAAAAAAAGGGGCGTGGCGGGCTGTAAAAGGGGGCGGAGTCACACAAAGTGCCTCAAAGGGGGCAGAGCATCACACTTGATGGACAGAAAGCTGGAAAAAAAAGGTAAGTACTGAGCGAATTGGGAGAGGGCCCAAGGGCTTTTTACAAATTACCGGCAACTAGATTGCCGGTAAATTTGTAATACCAGCCCTGGCATTGGCAGGTGTCTTACTGGCTAGGCCGGTAAAATACCAGCCGGTGGGCAACCCTACTCCCACTCCTAATTTGCATATGCAAATTAGGATTTGGATTCGGTTCGGCCTGGCAGAAGGATTCGGCCGAATAAGAATCCTGCTGAAAAAGGCCGAATCCCGAACTGAATCGTGGATTCGGTGCATCCCTAGTATATTGGGGAGGGGGGGGAATACTGTAGTTTGGTCACAAAATAAACCCACCTTGGTGTTGGTACATGCTTTGCCCTTCTTGTAATCCTTGTGAGATCCTCTCTTGTCCAGTTTGGCCCATAGCGCTTTGGCCTTCCAGTAGTTGAGCTTGGACTTGAGTTTATGGTAGAAGGTTCGGTAGTCTTTGGGCTTCAAATCCAAATAATCACACAGCTCCTGGAAGCTCTTTAAGGTACCCTTGCACGTGGTGGCCTGGACAAAGTGGTCAAATAAAGCATGAGACAGGTTGGCCTTGTCATTTCCACTTTCTTCCATGGTCTAGTCTGGGCCGGGCCTCCCCCCGCCTAAAATCCTTTTGGGGTGAGGCTCTGCTACGAGGCCAGCATGGCTAACCTACGGAAAAAGCAACATATTTAATGGTAATGAAACAGCAGCATGTATGTTTATCCTGCGCATGATATTAAAGGGTTCAAGAGGAAACCTTATAATTATCAGATACAAGTTGGTTCTAGCCTTCCTCATTCCCACATGAAGGGGTTAACACGAGCTCATAACCCAATTAAAAAAAAAAATTAAAGGGCAGCATTGACCCACTGCTAATCAGCGTGCTCATTTAAAGGCATATCCACCTCCCTGCCACGAAATTGTGCGGAGTCAGTTTATGTGCTTGATAAAAGCAAAACTGCAGCAGCCTGATCCTGCCCGGCCGCCTGCTGACTTTGGAGATGCACTGGGTTATTTTGGCACCGAATCAGACGCACGGGATTGGAACGAAAATGGAACACAACGACTTCTGATAAAACATGCAGGAAGGCAAACATGAAAGGATTCCAATTTCATTGCCATGGTGGTTTTGTGCGGGTCACTTTCAAATAACGGGGATGTCAAAGTCAGGGCACCAAAAACTAAGGGAGGGGGGGTCCAGAGGACCAATAAAAAAACTTAAGTCCTTCTTTAAAGGGATACTGTCATGGGAAAACATTCAAAAGGCATCAGTTAATAGAATTCTGCACTGAAATCCATTTTTCAAAAGAGCAAACAGATTTTTTTATATTTAAATTTGAAATCTGACATGGGGCTAGACATGTTGTCAGTTTCCTAGATGCCCCCAGTCATGTGACTTGTGCTCTAATAAATTTTGACAATCTTTACTGCAGGTTGGAGTGATATCACCCCCTCCCTTTCCCCCCAGCAGCCTAACAACAGAACAATGGGAAGGTAACCAGATAACAGCTCCCTAACAGAAGATAACCGCTGCCTGTTAGATCTAAGAACAACACTCAATAGTAAAATCCAGGTCCCACTGCGACACATTGTTACATTGAGTAGGAGAAACAACAGCCTGCCAGAAAGCAGTTGCATCCTAAAGTGCTGGCTCTTTCTGAAAGCACATGACCAGGCAAATGACCTGAGATGCACCTACACACCAATATTACAACTAAAACCAATACACTTGCTGGTTCAGGAATAACATTTTATATTGTAGAGTGAATTTTTTGCAGTGTATAATTTAGAAATAAAAAATACATCATAAAAATCCTTTAAAATGGAAATTTTCCTTTAAATAATCGTGAAGGTCACATAAAGACTCTCCATGTGCCCATTTATAGCACATTCCAGATTCTTCCCCCACCAGCATTCATTACAGATAATGCAGGGGTTTATTAATAGGAGAAGAGCCACATCTTCATGCCCTGCTTACAACTTACCTGACTTGATCGCTTCCTGCACAGAATCATTTGCACTTAGAGTAAACATAGGTTGACCGATGATTCTGTGAAAGTAGTGATCAAGGCAGGGAGCTTGCTATCACTACATGTATCTGTACGGAGTGCAGTAACCCACACTGACCAATCAGCATCAAGCTTAGATCCTTGTTTTGCAGACAGAATAATGAAAGCGAATTTCTGATTGCTGGCTATGGTTTCCTGCACTGGTGCAAAGTTGTGCTGCGGCCTAGCAGATTTTTGCAGCAGCAACACCAAGCTCTTTAGGTGCAGCGGAGAGAGAAAAAGAGCTGCCACAGGCCGACAAGTAATGTGGGATTAAGTGGGGGTTTATATATGTGCTACTCATAGGCTAAAAAAAAATTAAAAAAAGCTTAAAAGAATAAATACTGCCAATTAACAACACATTTTTTTGCATTTTTATTGTCTAGACCCTCTTAAAAGCTCATTGTCTAGGAGGAAATTAAATTAGAGCCTCTGTATAAGTGCAGATTCCATGTCTACTAGATAATTATATAATTAGTGGCGATTGGATGCACTTTGGGCTTTTTGGTCTCCCAGGATTCCAGCAGCAGCTGCTCCATGATCAGTAACCGCTCAGCTGTCAAACACACATTGCAGTCGATTTCTCAGCTCACACTGTGCCCAACACATGGACATAAGGGTGAACCAGCAAGAAGCTCCCGACTAATTCAAATTTAACCAAAAATAAAAAACTCATTGTGTGTTTTTTTTTTTTTTTTTGACGAGAGGTCAGACTTCAACCACTTGGGAGTTATCTGACACCCACCCAAGGCACATAGCGTGCAATAAATTATTATAATATATATATATATATATATATATATATATATATATATATATAGATATAGATATCTATATAGATATCTATATAGATCTATATCTATATATATCTATCTATATATATATATATATATATATATCTCTCTATATATATCCATATATATCTATCTATATCTATATATATATATTGAGAGGAAACCATCTTAAAGGGATGCTTCACCTTTAAGTTAACTTTTATTATATTATAGAATGAATGGCTAATTCTGAGCAACTTTTCAATTGGTCTTCATTTTTTCTTTGTTATAGTTTCTGAATTATTTGCCTTCTTCTTCGGACTCTTTCCAGCTTTCAAAAGAGGGTCACTGACCCCATCAAAAAAAAAAAACAAAAAAAACAAATGCTCTGCAAGGCTACACATTAAGGGGCAGATTTATCAAAGGTCGAGGTGAATTTTCAAATTCAAAAAATTTGAATTTCCAGCTATTTTTTTGGGTACTTCGACAAGGAAATAGCCCATATTCGATTTGAATTTGAAATATAAAATTTTTTAATATCGATATTTATCATGTACGGTCTCAAAAATTCGACCTGCCAAATTGCTTATCATGTACGGTCTCTTTAAAAATTCGACCATTCACAATCTAAAACCTGACAATTTGCTGTTTAAGGACCCTTACTCACGGACGTTGGAAGCTGCGCTCCCCTGCATTTCGGTTTCATGCGTTCAGCCGCAGGAGTAGATGCAATGAATTCTTTTCAATGGGGCTGTACTCATACAGACACATGTAAGCCCTGAACGCAGGAAAAATACAACATGCTGCGTCCCAACCTGCGTTTGTCGCTTACATGCATCTGTGTGAGTACAGCCTCATTGCAAAGAATTCATCGCATCTACTCCTGCGCTCCCCTACAGCTGAAAGCATAAAACGGGAACACAGGGGAGCGCAGCTTCAAACGCCCGTGAGTAAGGGCCCTTAGCCTATGGGGGACCTCCTAGAACCTATTTGGAGTCAATTGGTGGACTTTGGAAAAATTTAAGTTTTTTTTTGGGAAAAACCGATTTGAATTTGATCGAATGTGCTATTACTTCGATTCGTACGATTCGAATTTGGCCGAATACGGACCTATTAGATCGGAAACTGACCTAATCGGCCAAAAAAACACACTTAGACTTAATCGCGGTTTGTCTTTTTGAATTCGAAGTTTCAACGTTTTTCAAATTCAAAATTTGATAAATATGCCCCTTATTGTTATGGTTACGTTTTATGACTCTTCTTTGCATTCAGGCCTCTCCTATTCATATTGCAGCATCAATGCATGTTGCTAGGGTCATATGGAACTTAGCAACCAGATTGCTTAAATTGCTGAGTAAAAAGCTAAATAACTCAAAAACTACAAATAATAAAAACCATTTGCAAATTGTCTCAGAATGTCACTCTCTTCGTCATACTAAAAGATCATTTCATGGTGAATAAACCCCTTTAAGGATCCTGCTTCTGTACAATTTAGCTCCAAAACTTTCCCCAAGAGAGATGCAGGGAGTTGTAGATCAAAGACATTTCAGGAGAGCCAAAAGCTGACAATCCTTTACCTTTCCTAGGGACGGTCTGTCGGAGGGATATAGGGAACACAGGGTGCCCATCCCTGATCTATAGGAACCATAATAAAAGTTAATTTAAAGGTGAACAACCCCTTTAACTCCCATGGACCATTACCCCACCGTATTATCAACCCCTTCCTCACTATATCCATATTGAAGTGAAAACACCGCTATTATTAGTAATATTTCCCGTAGCGATATTTGGAAAACTGGAGTCCTGCAGCGGGTCGGGTACCCGCGGGTTACCCGCGAAAAACTACGGTACCCTGCGGGTTGTGGGTAGAGGTTCCGGGTGCGGTATAGATGCGGGTCGGCGGTTCTGCAGGTCGCGCAGCGGGTCTTCCCAAAAGTGATTTTTACGCCTTATATTCGGATCACATCTACTTCCGATGATGTCACTTCCGGTTTACAATGACAGCACTTCCTGTTTTACTCCCTTTTTTCTGATCACACCTACTTCTGAGATGTCACTTCCGGTTTACAATCACAGCACCTGATTCTTGTTGATCAGCGGGTCCGGGTTGCAGATAAGGTACTTGCGGATTGGGTAGTGGGTCCAATTGGGTAAGAATGCGGGTTCCGGTTGCGGATTGCAGGTTCGGGTTCCAAAAAATGGACCCGCGCAGCAACAGCACTCAAGCATGCTTTATTTTACCACCGCAATCTAGTTGCCGGGGTCACTGACCCCAGCAAATAGCCGTTGTTTTTGAGTGGTCTAAAAATGCTGAGGCTATATTTGTATCCCTCCTACTAGAAAGACCATTATCACTTGTCAACAAATCTAGAGAATCCCAAAGGTTCTTAAACTAATAATGGCTACAGCCAGTTGCTTCGCTGTCAGGGACAAGGGAATTTCGCCTTTCCACGCACACATTAGAGGTAATGACAAGAAGAAACCTGCTGTGTGAGACTCCTGCATAGAGAGAGAATGCTGAATAATCTTGGAACGGAGATGACACTGTTACGCCTGTGCAAATCTACAGTGGCAAATGTGACCTAAATGCACAATATTGTTTTAAAATTCTCCCTCTGTTTGCTATAATAATAAAAAAAAGAATGCAGGGGTGTTGTATTAAAGAGTTAAACACTAGACCAGGACCGCAACACAAAAAAGTGCAATAGGGAAAGTTACAAACGCACAAAGGAAATGATTTGCCACCTCTACGGAGACCTTCAACCCCCAACAGGAAGCACAAGCATCCTGTAATGTGACAAAGGGTGAATCTGGAATTCTAGAATGAAAAACGCCGGCGGCAAGGCACTCGCGGCAACCTAGTTTTCTGAAGTCGCCCGAAGTTTCCTCGTGAGAATAACGAAGTGCCGGGAGTGCCATGCCGCAGGCGTTTTTTCATTCTAGCAGGCGGAAGACAGGGGGAAGCAGTTCGGGGATATTAGTCACCCCAAAGAAGAGGCGATTAATTATAGCCCAATCAATATAAGAGCGACAGCAGGATGTGTGTCCCCAATAACCCAATATAAGAGCGACAGCAGGATGTGTGTCCCCAATAACCCAATATAAGAGTGACAGCAGGATGTGTGTGTCCCCAATAACCCAATATAAGAGAGACAGCAGGATGTATGTGTCCCCAATAACCCAATATAAGAGAGACAGCAGGATGTGTGTGTCCCCAATAACCCAATATAAGAGAGACAGCAGGATGTGTGTGTCCCCAATAACCCAATATAAGAGAGACAGCAGGATGTGTGTGTCCCCAATAACCCAATATAAGAGCGACAGCAGGATGTGTGTGTCCCCAATAACCCAATATAAGAGTGAGAGCAGCATGTGTGTGTCCCCAATAACCCAATATAAGAGTGACAGCAGCATGTGTGTGTCCCCAATAACCCAATATAAGAGAGAAAGCAGGATGTGTGTGTCCCCAATAACCCAATATAAGAGAGAAAGCAGGATGTGTGTGTCCCCAATAACCCAATATAAGAGAGACAGCAGGATGTGTGTGTCCAATAACCCAATATAAGAGAGACAGCAGGATGTGTGTGTCCCCAATAACCCAATATAAGAGCGACAGCAGGATGTGTGTGTCCCCAATAACCCAATATAAGAGAGACAGCAGGATGTGTGTGTCCCCAATAACCCAATATAAGAGAGACAGCAGGATGTGTGTGTCCCCAATATAAGAGAGACAGCAGGATGTGTGTGTCCCCAATAACCCAATATAAGAGCGACAGCAGGATGTGTGTGTCCCCAATAACCCAATATAAGAGTGAGAGCAGCATGTGTGTGTCCCCAATAACCCAATATAAGAGCGACAGCAGGATGTGTGTGTCCCCAATAACCCAATTTAAAAGAGACAGCAGGATGTGTGTGTCCCCAATAACCCAATATAAGAGAGACAGCAGGATGTGTGTGTCCCCAATAACCCAATTTAAGAGAGACAGCAGGATGTGTGTGTCCCCAATAACCCAGTATAAGAGAGACAGCAGGATGTGTGTGTCCCCAAAACCCAATATAAGAGAGACAGCAGGATGTGTGTATCCAATAACCCAATATAAGAGTGACAGCAGGATGTGTGTGTCCCCAATAACCCAATATAAGAGTGACAGCAGCATGTGTGTGTCCCCAATAACCCAATATAAGAGCGACAGCAGGATGTGTGTGTCCCCAATAACCCAATTTAAAAGAGACAGCAGGATGTGTGTGTCCCCAATAACCCAATATAAGAGAGACAGCAGGATGTGTGTGTCCCCAATAACCCAATTTAAGAGAGACAGCAGGATGTGTGTGTCCCCAATAACCCAGTATAAGAGAGACAGCAGGATGTGTGTGTCCCCAAAACCCAATATAAGAGAGACAGCAGGATGTGTGTGTCCCCAATAACCCAATATAAGAGCGACAGCAGGATGTGTGTCCCCAATAACCCAATATAAGAGAGACAGCAGGATGTGTGTGTCCCCAATAACCCAATATAAGAGTGACAGCAGGATGTGTGTGTCCCCAATAACCCAATATAAGAGTGACAGCTGGAAGTATGTGTCCCCAATAACCCAATATAAGAGCGACAGCAGGATGTGTGTGTCCCCAATAACCCAATATAAGAGCGACAGCAGGATGTGTGTGTCCCCAATAACCCAATATAAGAGAGACAACAGGATGTGTGTCCCCAATAACCCAATATAAGAGCGACAGCAGGATGTGTGTGTCCCCAATAACCCAATATAAGAGAGACAGCAGGATGTGTGTGTCCCCAATAACCCAATATAAGAGTGACAGCAGGATGTGTGTGTCCCCAATAACCCAATATAAGAGAGACAGCAGGATGTGTGTGTCCCCAATAACCCAATATAAGAGAGACAACAGGATGTGTGTGTCCCCAATAACCCAATATAAGAGCGACAGCAGGATGTGTGTGTCCCCAATAACCCAATATAAGAGAGACAACAGGATGTGTGTCCCCAATAACCCAATATAAGAGTGACAGCAGGATGTGTGTGTCCCCAATAACCCAATATAAGAGAGACAGCAGGATGTGTGTGTCCCCAATAACCCAATATAAGAGAGACAACAGGATGTGTGTGTCCCCAATAACCCAATATAAGAGCGACAGCAGGATGTGTGAGTCCCCAATATAAGAGACAGCAGGATGTGTGTGTCCCCAATAATCCAATATAAGAGAGACAGCAGGATGTGTGTGTCCCCAATAACCCAATATAAGAGAGACAGCAGGATGTGTGTGTCCCCAATAACCCAATATAAGAGTGACAGCAGGATGTGTGTGTCCCCAATAACCCAATATAAGAGAGACAGCAGGATGTGTGTGTCCCCAATAACCCAATATAAGAGAGACAACAGGATGTGTGTGTCCCCAATAACCCAATATAAGAGCGACAGCAGGATGTGCGAGTCCCCAATATAAGAGACAGCAGGATGTGTGTGTCCCCAATAACCCAATATAAGAGAGACAACAGGATGTGTGTGTCCCCAATATAAGAGAGACAGCAGGATGTGTGTGTCCCCAATAACCCAATATAAGAGAGACAACAGGATGTGTGTGTCCCCAATATAAGAGAGACAACAGGATGTGTGTGTCCCCAATATAAGAGAGACAACAGGATGTGTGTGTCCCCAATAACCCAATATAAGAGAGACAACAGAATGTGTGTGTCCCCAATAACCCAATATAAGAGAGACAACAGGATGTGTGTGTCCCCAATATAAGAGAGACAGCAGGATGTGTGTGTCCCCAATAACCCAATATAAGAGAGACAGCAGGATGTGTGTGTCCCCAATAATCCAATATAAGAGCGACAGCAGGAAGTGTGTGTCCCCAATATAAGAGCGACAGAGAGAGAGGAAGCAACTGATCTCGAGACACTGTCAGGGGAATGGGTCGCTTACTGGTTAATAGGAAACGGATTCATGATGTAACATTTCGGAGTGCAGTGCCAACAGTCTCCCCCCCGACCCCCCGCCCTCGTGCCCGGTAAGTCCCATAGGAAGTAGCCATGAAATGCTCTAGTTACATACCTTAATTAGAATTAGGGATATGAAAGACTCTGCAGAATAGTGAACCGAATCTTAATTTGCATATTAATTTTCTACTTCCTTGTTTTGTGGCATATGCAAATTAGGGCTCAGATCCGGCCCGGCCTAAGGATTCAGCCGAATCCAAATCCTGCTGAAAAAGGCCGAATGCCTAACCTGGATTTAATGCATTCCTAATTAGAATATACGGTGACACAGCAATGAGAAAGATTAGGGGATCCCTGTCTGTACTTTAATGAACACTGAACTAGAGTTGCACCGAATCCAGGATTCGGCAAGGATCTTCTGCCAGGATGTACTAAATCCTAATTTGCATATGCAAATTAGGTGCAAGGAGGGAAATTGCATGACTTTTTGTCACAAAACAAGGAAGTTAAAAAATGTTCCCCTTCCCATCCCTAATTTGCATATGCAAATTAGGATTTGGATTCGGTTCGGCCGAATCTTTCGTGAAGGATTCGGGGGTTCGGCTGAATCCAAAATAGTGGATTTGGTGCATCCCTACACTGAACCCTCTTCTGGCTCTCATACACTATTTTTATTTCTTAATTCATAGAGGATAAACATATTCTTCAGCACAGAAATTAAATATCATTCCCATCAGTCCATGCCCCAGTAGAGCTTACAATCTAAGGGCCCTATCACAGTAACACACACATACTAGGGTCAGCTATATCCGAAGCCAATTACCCTGCCTGTTTGAATTTGGATTGTGGGAAGAAACCATGGAGATATTGAGCAGTTAATTGCCTAGTAGACTTAAAGTATGAAGATCCAAATTACGGAAAGATCTGTTATCCGGTAAAACCCCAGGTCCTGAGCATTCTGGATAACAGGTTCCATACATGTATTCTTTACAGGCCAACAGGGCTGGTGTCCCATTATCACAGTAAAAGAAGATGATTTTCGAAAATGATGGTACAGGTATGGGATCTGTCATCCGGAAACCTGTTATCCAGAAATCTTCAAATTATGGGATGACCATCTCAGTTAGACTCCATTTTATCAAATTAACCCAAATTTGCAAAAAAAAAAAAATCCCAACTAAGATATAATCAATCCTTATTGGAGGCAAAACCAGCCTATTGGGTTTATTTAAAGTTTACATGATTTTCTAGTAGACTTAAGGTATGAAGATCCAATTTACGGAAAGATCAGTTATCCGGAAAACCCCAGGTCATGAGCATTTTGGATAACAGGTCCCATACCTGTACTAGTGAAGGAGGCAGAATAAAAGGGGAGAGGGAGGGGGAGAGAGAGAGAGGAGAGAGAGAGAGAGAGAGAGAGAGAGAGAGAGAGAGAGAGAGAGAGAGAGAGAGAGAGAGAGAGAGAGAGAGAGAGAGAGAGAGAGAGAGAGAATGCAGTTGCCTGTGGCAACTGCATTCACAAATAAAAATTAATACATATTAGAAACTTGCTTAGGATGTCATTATGCAGGTATGGGATACGTTATCTGGAAACCTGTTATCCAGAAAGCCCCGAATTATGGAAAGGCCGTCTCCCATAGACTCCACTTTATCCAAATAATCCAATTTTTAAATTAACTGTTAGTATGAGGCAAAGGGTGATATTCTTAGATAATTTGTACTCGGATTTAATTTTTTATTATTTGTGGCTTTTGAGTTATTTATCTTTTTATTCAGCAGCTCCCAAGTTTGCAATTTCAGCCGTCTGGTTGCTAGGGTTTAAATTACCCTGGCAACCATGCACTGATTTGAATAAGAGACTAGAATATGAATAGGAGAGGAACTGCATAGAAAGATAAGTAATAAAAGTTAGCGATTACAATAAAATGCTTTGCCTTACAGAGCATTTGTTTTTCGATGGGGCCAGTGACCCCCATTTGAAAAACAAAATGGGTCAGAAGAAGAAGACAAATCATTTCAAAGCTATGAAAAATAATGAAGACCAATTGAAAGGTTTCTTAAAATTGACCATCCTATGACATATTAAAATTAAACTTAAAAGTGAACCACCACCTTTAAAGGAATAATCCAAATTACAGAAAGATCCCTTATCTGGAAAACAGCAGGTCCTGAGCATTCTGGATTTAAGATCCCAAACCTGTACACAGTTTTTGGGGGCAGGGGGAGACCAACAACTGCTTCAACTAAAAAACAGAATAAGAAAAAATCTAGTTGGTTTCCTCTATGATGTAAACAGTGCAGGGATGAAACAAGGGGAAGTGAATACAGAAGTCAGGTGAGTGTTTCAAGGTAACTGTCTCTATTAACAAAATATATGATCTTGAGTCATAAACACTGTGCTCAGGATTAGACAGTATTTAGCAACAGTCTGTGTCTGGTGTTCTGCTATTCCATTCTCCACTGTATAATTACAGATAAAATACTCGTGGTCTTCGTCTGGTCTGTTTGGAAATATTCTGATGAGGAAACTCGGTAACAAAACATGAAATCTCCTAAAAAATATTTATAAAAGCTGACTCTGTAACACTACAGTTCAAAGAGTTTACGAAGCGTTCAGAAAACGTTATTGTTTATCTGTTCCCAAGCTCTCGTTTGGAACTTTAGCAGCAGTCTGGTTGCTAGGATACTCTTTACCCTAGCAACCAGGCAGTTGTTCGAATGACAGAATGGAAGAGGCCCAAATAGAAAGATTAGGAATAAAAAGAAACCAACAGCAACACAATTGTTGCTTCATAGGCCAGTTTGGGATGTCAGGATCAATGACCCTGAAGGCAAGTTAGGGGGAGATTTGGGGTGAGTGTTTATTTATGCCCTGGGTACCCCTGGAACTATAGCAGGGTGACCCCAAATGTTTCTATATATCTGTAACCTTGTTATGAATTAACGGGGCCCAGTCTGAAGGCCAGTTAGGGGGAGATTTGGGGTAAGTGTTTATTTGTGCCCTGGGTACCCCTGGAACTATAGCAGGGTGACTGTTACCCCAATGTTTCTATATATCTGTAACCGTGTTATGAGCTAAGGGGGCCCAGTCTGAAGGTCAGTTAGGGGGAGATTTGGGGTGAGTGTTTATTTGTACCCTGGGTACCCCTGGAACTATAGCAGGGTGACTGTTACCCCAATGTTTCTATATATCTGTAACCTTGTTATGAGCTAAGGGGGCCCAGTCTGAAGGTCAATTAGGGGGAGATTTGGGGTGAGTGCTTATTTGTACCCTGGGTACCCCTGGAACTATAGCAGGGTGACTGTTACCCCAATGTTTCTATATATCTGTAACCATGTTATGAGTTAAGGGGGCCCAGTCTGAAGGCCAGTTAGGGGGAGATTTGGGGTGAGTGCTTATTTGTGCCCTGGGTACCCCTGGAACTATAGCAGGGTGACAGTTACCCCAATGTTTCTATATATCTGTAACCATGTTATGAGTTAAGGGGGCTCACACCAGAGGCTGGACCTGTAAGGGGGACCTGGACTCCAAAAGTACAAAAGACACTGATCAAGAGGAAAGCAAAAAAAAAAAAAACCTCCCGATAAGGCATTAGCCAATTTTGCCACAAGGGCTCAAATAAATTCTTTCCTTGGCACAACCTGCCCATAACAAATCATATGACTAAACCCCCACTGTATGTCATAAGATCTGAAATGAGTTCCTTTCCATTCCAATTTATAAGAACAAGTGAAAGAAAACACATAAGGAGCATTCATAGTGACAGCAGTAGTACAGACAGAGCGTTCCTTTGTGCAAGGGTGTTTATCGTACACTGCTCTATGCAAAATATCACACGTGAGTGCCAGAAATAGCTGCTTGCGGGACTTTATACACAAGAACAAATGACAGAGAATAAACTTGCAAGTTAAATTACCAACTCGGCCCTTTAAAATTAGACAGAGACTGACCGCACATCCTATACAGCTGCATAGAAACCAGTGCAGTCTTCAGTTTCAATATACATTAACTGTTAATATGCCGTGCAGGGTTTGAATTAGGTCTCTATCGTTAACATAAAATCAATCCGCCATTAGACCACAAGAAGCACCCTGGCTTAGAGAAGGCAGTAATTAAAGGGGTTGCTCATCTTCCAAACGCTTTTTTTTTTTAGTTCAGTTTTTTTCAGATTGTTCCCCAGAAATAAAGACTTTTTTCAATTACCTTCCATTATTTATTTTTTACTGTTTTTCCAAAATCTAAGTTTAAAGTTCGTGTCTCTGGTGTTTGAGTCTGGCAGTTCAGTAATTCAGGTGCAGATTCTGAACTGTTACAATTTTACAACATTTAGTTGATACATTTCTCAGCAGCATTTTTGGAGTATTAGCAACTATTGTATCAATTCTAACAGCTGCCTGTAATGAAACCCAGAGATTCTGCTCATACATAAGAAATGTATCAAGTAAATGTATCAATTTAGAACAGTTTACAGGGTCGGCGACCCCCCCTTCCCAGAGCTGCTTTAGAAGGTGAAAAATAACACTTCACACTATTCAAAAATAGAACGTAATTGGAAAAAACATTATTTCCGGTGATCTATCTGAAAACAACTGAAAATAACGCCTTTAAAGGGGTGGTTCACTTTTTAAGTTAAAGGACCAGTAACACAATTGTTTTTTCTTTTTTTTTTAAATTGGTTTCTTTTTAACGAAAAAAAACCCACCAACACAGTTTAAAAACTTAATTCACAAAGCTTTTATTAAGAAATTACTTGCTGATTCTCTGCCTGCGCTCCTCTTCAGAAACAGCGACAGGGCGACGATCCATCATCCGTCGCTCAATTTCTCTTCCCTGCCTTCAGGCCTGGATTTGTGGAAAGTCCACCTAGGCCAGGGCCTAGGGCGGCAGGATTTTAGGGGGGCGGCATCCTACCCAACCACACCCACATTGGTTCAAAAACACTGGGGATGCATTGGAGATACAATGATTTTTTAAATTTCCCCATTGATGATGAAAATTTGCACGAATAAAGGGGAGAGGACAGGGGCGACGAACGGCAGTGGGCCTAGAGGCACCCGCTATGTAAATCCGGCCCTGCCTGCCTTCTATAGGAGATAGCCAGGGAGGAGAAATCGATCGCTGCACGATGGATCGTCGCCCTGTCGCGCATGCAGAGAATCGGCAAGTACTTTCTTAATAATAGCTTTTGAGAATTAAAAGTTTAAACTGTGTTAGTGGGTTTTTTTTCCTTAAAAAGAAAAAATGTTTTTTTAAAAAAAAAATTGTTACTGGTCCTTTCACTTTTAGTATGTTATAGAATGACTGACTAATTCTAAGCAACTTTTTTTTTTAATTTGTCTTAGTTTATTTAATTATTTGCCTTCTGACCTTTTCCAAATTTTATTTGGGGGTCATTGACCCCCATCCTACAAATTTAAGGCTACACATTAATTGTTATTGCCACTTTCTGTTACTCGTCTTTCTATTCAGACCCTCTCCTATTCATATTCCTGTGTCTCACCTAAATCAATGCATGGTTGCTAGGGTAATTTGGACCCTAGCAACCAGATGAAATTGCAAACTGGAGAGCTGATGAATAAAAAGCTAATTAACTAAGAAGCCACAAATAATAAAATGTGAAAACCAATTGCAAATTGTCTCAGAATAAAACTCTCTACATCATACTAACAGTTAATAGGTCCTGGTAGAAGCTTGATTAGGAAGTGATAAACCTCGGAGTACAACTGGCTCCATAGAAGTCGGAGCCGCAAAGGATCAGCATTGGATATTGGGCTGCTGAGAGTTAAAACAGAAGTATGGGCATATACTCACTTCTCCAAACAACAGAGGGATGTGGAGTTTTATCAGTCACTTGCCAGTATTATATGTTTATCTTATCTAGGCGAAAATGCTGATAAAATGTCGTATCTGCACATATAGTTATATATAATCTGGCTGCATTACCAAGAGGTTATTTCTTTCTATTCAGGCCTCTCCTATTCATATTTAAGTCTCATTCAAATCAATGCATGGTTGCTAGGGTAATTTGGACCCTAGCAACCAGATGGCTGAAACTGCAAACTGGAGAGCACCTTTTCATTGGTCTTCATTTTTTTTTCTTTCTAGTTTTTGAATTATTTGCCTTTTACTTCTAACTCTTTCCAGCTTTCAAATGGGGGGGTCACTGACCCCATCTAAAAAACAAATGCTCTGTAAGGCTACAAATGTATTCTTATCGCTACTTTTTATTATTATTATTATCAACATGTATTTATATAGTGCCAACATATTGCGTAGCACTTTAAAGTAAATGTGATTATACAACTCATCTTCCTAATCAGGCCTCTCCTATTCATATCCCAGTCCCTAATTCAAATCAATGCATAGTTGCTAGGGTAATTTGGTACGCTAGCAACCAGACTGCTGAAACTGCAAACCGGAGAGCATCTGAATAAAAAGTAAAATGACTCAAAAACCACGCTATAATAAAAAAAAAAAATGAAAACCAACTGCAAATATTCTCTGAATGTCACTCTCTATACATCATACTAAAAATTAAGTCAAAGGTGAACAATCCCTTTAAAATTATATTTTATTATGTTATACAAAGGCCAATTCTAAGAAACTTTTCTAGAATTAAATTCTAAGAAAGTTTTTTGAATTATTTGCCTTCTTCTTCTTCTGACTCTTTCCAGATTTCAAATGGGGGTCACTGACCCCACCTAAAAGAAAATGCTTTGTAAGGCTATAAATGTATTGTTATTGCCACTTTTTAGGACTATTCATATTCCAATCTTTATTCAAATCAATGCATGGTTGCTGGGGTAATTTGGAGCCGACAAAAAAATGAAAACCAATTGCAGATTGTCTCAGAATATCACTCACTATATCATACTTAAAAAGAAAAGCAATTCCTGCATCACCAAAACAGCTTCCGGGTACCTTGGTATTAGGGATGAAACGAATCCACTATTTTGGATTCAGCCGAACCCCCAAATCCTTTGTGAAAGATTCAGCCGAATACTGAACCGAATCCTAATTTGCATATGCAAATTAGGGGTGGCAAGGCAAAAACATTTTTTACTTCCTTGTTTTGAGACAAAAAGTCACACGATTTACCTCCCGACCCTAATTTGCATATGCAAATAGGGTAAGGGAGGAACCCTACGGATGATTTTGGAGCGATCCGCCGCGCTGTGCAAAAATTAGGACTGCACCGAATCGGTTCGGGATTCGGCCGAACCAAATCCTAATTTGCATATGCAGATTAGGAGCAGGGAGGGAAATTGCATGACTTTTTGCATATGCAAATTAGAATTTGAATCAGTATTCGCAGGAATCTTTCGCAAAGGATTCAGGAGTTCGGCCGGATCCAAAATAGTGGAAATCGTCCGTCTAGTCCTTCCCTAAGACGTAGAACTCCTCAAGCAGCTGCTCTTGCTCCATACATTGCCATTGTATTCGCTGGGTCAAAATGGGGCAAATTCTTTCTTAAACCCTCTCAATGGCCTTAAATGAGAATACCTGCTTTACAGGTGCACAAATTGAATACAAGACATAATAAGCAAGTGATATGGGTAACAGTGATACCCGTCTGGCTAATCTGGTTAATATCGACCCTATATAAATGGAGCAAGTTTAATCCTGCTTTGTTAATTCAGCATACAACCGGCACACTGGAGTTTTATTCAATAAAGGACCCGGTCAGCAGAAGGTGCAAAGGTATAAAAACCAGAACCAGGCTGGGCCCGAAGTGGAATATGATCCCATTAAACCCCACAACTATGTCTCACACACCTTAACATGGAAAAGAGATTGTGTTACGGCCGTCCTACCAGCTGATACAGTGTTTATCTTACCAGTAACAGGTCGGCATTGCTCATAACTAGGGCACTTTTATAAGCCCCTTGGTGGTGTGCCAGGCCTGCTAATCTGACACCAGTAATCACAGCGATCCCGTGTTATACACAGTTCACAGCCAGAGCTTTCATCAAGCTTAAAGGGATACTGTCATGGGAAAAAAACTTTTTTTTTCAAAATGAATCGTTTAATAGTGGTGCTCCAGCAGAATTTTGCGCTGAAATCCATTTCTCAAAAGAGCAAACAGATTTTTTTTTAATTCAGTTTTGAAATCTGACATGGGGCTAGACATATTGTCAATTTCCCAGCTGCCCCAAGTCATGTGACTTGTGCTCTGATAAACTTCAATCACTCTTTACTGCAAATTGGAGTGATATCACCCCCTCCCTTTCCCCCCCAGCAGCCAAACAAAAGAACAATGGGAAGGTAACCAGATAACAGCTCCCTAACACAAGATAACAGCTGCCTGGTAGATCTAAGAACAACACTCAATAGTAAAAACCCATGTCTCACTGAGACACATTCAGTTACATTGAGAAGGAAAAACAGCAGCCTGCCAGAAAGCATTTCTCTTCTAAAGTGCAGGCACAAGTCACATGACCAGGGGCAGCTGGGAAACTGACAATATGTCTAGCCCCATGTCAGATTTCAAAATTGAATATAAAAAAATCTGTTTGCTCTTTTGAGAAATGGATTTCAGTGCAGAATTATGGTGGAGCAGCACTATTAACTGATGCGTTTTGAAAAAAACATGTTTTCCGATGACAGGATCCCTTTAAAGGGAAATTTACCCTAAACTATAAACTAAATTCCCCTTAACACAAATGACCCAGAATGTAACAATGCACTTCCAATGGTGTAAGACACATGAGCTAGTGCCGAGAGACAAGCAATGCACAGAATTAGCCGGTTACATTCCAGAGATGTACAGCAGAGAGTAAAATGGAAAATATGAATAGGAGAAGCTTGGATCACCCTGAGAAGTCAGTTCCATCTGGTGACCAATTAAAAGAGCTCCACCTAGGGGCCAGTGTATCATGAAAACTGTAGAAGAAAGGACCCGCGACCCCCTGACCATCAAGAATCAGGAAGTTCTGTCATTGTAAACCGGAAGTGACATCATCGGAAGTAGGCGTGATCAGAAAAAAAGGAGTAAAAATCGCTATTGAGAAGACCCGCGGGCCAACCTGCAAACCCGCTGACCCGCGTCTATACCTGCACCCGGAACTTCTACCCGACTCGCTGCAGGACTCTAACTTAGGGGTTAGTAATGAGTTTACCAGTCTAAAATCAACAGGGACCTCTGGGCAAAACTGTGGAGTCAGAGTCTGGGAACAATTCTGGGAATCTGGAGTCGGACTCACCAAAAATGTACCAGCTCCTAATAACTTACAATAAATACAAGCACTGATAATAATCAAATCAGATTTAAGAGCTTCTATGAAGGAGGATAAGGCAGAAACAATTTCTGTTTCTAGTTAATATAGTTAATTTTGGATTGTATTTAGCACCTATTCTACCGCTATATGCCAGGTTCAATCAATATAGAAGTGGTTTTAGGTTTTCCAAATGTTTTTGGTTTATGTAGTAACTATGATTTTGCTTTAGAATTACCAAAATATGAGATTTATATTTTTGAGCTTTGGCAGTGATAAAATGTCGTGTATGTTGTGCAATTAACTTCTTTCAGTCAACATGGAAAATACATTAATATATTAAAGGAACAGGAACACCAAAAAATGAAAGCGTTCTGCCCTGGTAAAAGCTGTGTGTTTGCTTCAGAAAGACTGCTATAGTTTATATAAAGAAGCTGCTGTGTAGCCATGGGGGCAGCCATTCAAGCACTGGATACACAGTAGATAACAGATAAGTACTACTATAGTTTATATAAACAAGCTGCTGTGTAACCATGGGGGCAGCCATTCAAGCACTGGATACACAGTAGATAACAGATAAGTACTACTATAGTTTATATAAACAAGCTGCTGTGTAGCCATGGGGACAGCCATTCAGGCACAGGATACACAGTAGATAACAGATAAGTACTACTATAGTTTATATAAACAAGCTGCTATGTAACCATGGGGCAGTCATTCAAGCACAGGATACACAGTAGATAACAGATAAGTACTACTATAGTTTATATAAACAAGCTGCTGTGTAACCATGGGGCAGTCATTCAAGTACTCCTGTACTACTATAGTTTATATAAACAAGCTGCTGTGTAGCCATAGGGGCAGCTATTCAAGCACGGGATACACAGTAGATAACATAAGTACTACTATAGTTTATATAAACAAGCTGCTGTGTAGCCATGGGGGCAGCCATTCAAGCACAGGATACACAGTAGATAACATATAAGTACTACTATAGTTTATATAAACAAGCTGCTGTGTAGCCATGGGGTCAGCCATTCAGGCACAGGATACACAGTAGATAACAGATAAGTACTACTATAGTTTATATAAACAAGCTGCTGTGTAGCCATGGGGGCATCCATTCAAGCACAGGATACACAGTAGATAACAGATAAGTACTACTATAGTTTATATAAACAAGCTGCTGTGTAGCCATGGGGGCAGCCATTCAAGCACAGGATACACAGTAGATAACAGATAAGTACTACTATAGTTTATATAAACAAGCTGCTGTGTAGCCATGGGGGCATCCATTCAAGCTGCTGGAAGAAAGGAGAAAGGGCACAGGTTATATAGCAGATAACAGATAAGCCCTGTCCAATACAATGGTGTTTTATCTGTTATCTGTAATGTAACCGTTGCCTTTTCTGGTTTTTACCAGTGCAGAGCAACAATACATTCTATTTGAATTACTTTCAGTGTAGTAACTACACGTTACTGGGCCCCACAGCAAATTTATTTTAGGGCCCCAACATATCCAGAGGTTGTCCTGTTTTACCAATATATGTTGAAATTGCTCTGTATTTGGGCCTTATGGGGCCCCATATTCCTCCCAGGCCCCCCTGCAACCGCAGGGTCTGCTTCATCTGTAGTTACGCCTGATTCATATACTTTTGGTTTTTGGTGTTACTGTTCCTTTAAAAACAGAGGAGTCGGCGGTACCATAAACTGAGGAGTCAGAGTCGAAGGACTTGTGTACGGATTCCACAGCCCTGCTACTGGGTTTACTAACCAACTTTTTATGGTACACCAGCGGACAAGCACCGGAAACCAGCCACACAACCTTTCTTTAAAGGGATACCGTCATGGGAAAATAATATATATATTAATAGTGCTGCTCCAGCAGAATTCTGCACTGAAATCCATTTCTCAAAAGAGCAAACAGACTTTTTTATATTTACTTTTGAAATCTGACATGGGGCTAGACATATTGTCAGTTTCCCAGCTGCCCCCAGTCATGTGACTTGTGCTCTGATAAACTTCAATCACACTTTACTGCTGTACTGCAAGTTGGAGTGATATCACCCCCCTCCCTTTCCTCCCCAGCAGCCTAACAACAGAACAATGGGAAGGTAACCAGATAGCAACGCCCTAACACAAGATAACAGCTGTCTAGTAGATCTAAGAACAACACTCAGTAGTAAAATCCAGGTCCCACTGAGACACATTCAGTTACATTGAGTAGGAGAAACAACAGCCTGCCAGAAAGCAGTTCCATCCTAACGTGCTGGCGCTTTCTGAAATCACATGACCAGGCAAAATGACCTGAGATGCACCTACACACCAATATTACAACTAAATACACTTGCTGGTTCAGGAACTACATTTTATATTGTAGAGTGAATTATTTGCAGTGTAAACAGTGTCGTTTAGAAATAAAAACAAGATCATAAAAATCACGACAGAATCCCTTTAAGGTTTAATGAAAATCCACTTGTCAACAGAGATGAGAGAGATGATACAACTGGGTCCTAGTGCCACAGACCAGAGAAGGAACTAGCCACAGTCAGTAGCTCCCACAGAATGCTGGGAATAGTTGTACAGAAGCCCCATTGTGACATCCCTTGCTGTATAGAGAATATTTATATGGACAAATGGACTATATTATCTCTGTTTTAAAAACAATATCTATTTATGTTTGTTGGTGGAACAGTGCCGTGACACCACTGGGTCCCCTCGTCCCCTATTCACTGAATACTCCCGCTGGAAGCAATGTTACGTACACACATTTTTAATCGGAGCGGACATTCCATTTTTGTTTTTTTTTTAAGAGCAAAAAGAGGCATTATTCACATTTGCACAAACGCCTCTTTTTTCTTTTTAATGCACGTGGTGTGGACAGAGGGGCGTTCATGGGGGGAGTGGAAGGTGCTGGAAATGGTTGTTTTACAGGGGAACAGGGTGCCCTTTAATTTCAGCAATGACTATACCAGATCCCAAATCCCACGCTACAGGAAATCAGCTCTTTAGACAAATTTTTATTCCCCCCGTAAGAAAAAGAAATGCTTTTGAGCCCAGCCTGGTATTTCTGGAAGGTGTTAACAAGTCCGCACGCCCCAAATAACAGCCAATGAAAGGGGAACATCTGCCAGCACTTATCCTCAGACACATCGTTGGCTTTAGCAGCCGCAGGCCTGACAAGTGAAGGCATCAGATAGCCAGTATCAAAATACAATGACACAGAGTATACCCATTTAGACTATAAACAGACCGTCGCCCGGGCCAGCGTTAAAGGGGAAGTATGCTTCTTGTTCGACATGAGTAGAATGTATAGTGCTTGTGCTGAACAGACTAACCCCCATAAGCAGTAAAAGGCACTACATTTGCCCAGGAGAAGTAACCCAAAGCAACCAATAGGATCTTTGCTATTAAACAAGTGACCAGTAAATTCTGCTTTCTGATTGGTTGCTATGGGCTACTGCTCCTGGGCAAACTTAGTGCCTTTTATTACATAACCCCCTTTATGCCTAGTGTATGAATCACACACAAAAAAAAAAAACCTTCCGGCAACCGTCAGATGTGGTTAAAATATAATATCCAAAATCCCACTGGAGGACACAGGATTCCATTCCTTGTAGCTGTGAGGCTTTCTATATCAGTCTATTGCAGCAGACACTGTTGATCCAATTTCCAATGACAGCAGGGTTGGACTGGTGGGTAGAGTCCTGCAGCAGGTTGGATACCCACAAAAAAATCGGGGAGGGGAGGATTTTCGGGTGCGGGTATAGGCGCAGGTCTTATCTAAATTTCTTATCTTATGTAATATTGTCTATATTTCACTCCTTTTAAACTTTTACAAAACGTGTTTGTCCCGCCTACTTTTGATGATGTCACTTCCGGTTTGCAGCACCATCACTTCCTGTTTGATGGTGGTTGGCGGGTTGCAGGTCAGATTGCAGATAAGGCAGTTGTGGGTCTGGTAGCGGATCAAAGTGGGAAAATATGCGGGTTGCGGTTCGGGTCGCAAGCTGCGGGTTCGGGTTGCGAGCTGCAGGTTCGGAACAGATCTTAGAAATTGGTTCCAAGCAGTACTGGTGGGTGCAGGGCAGACAGGGGCTGCTGGTTCAGGGGCCTCCGCAGCGCCCCCGCACCCCCCTAAAAGGGCCACCCGTCCTCCTCTGAGCGAGCATATATTAAACTAGGGATGCACCCAATACAGGATTTGGTTCGGTATTCGGCCTGGATACGGCCATTTTCAGCAGGATTCGTCCGAATCCTTGTGCCTGCCGAACCTCAGCCTTAAAATCATGTGACTTTTCATCACAAAACAAGGAAGTAAAACATTTTTTAGCTGCACACTTTGTGCACGCCTGTCTTTTACCCTCCCCCTCACAATCCTAAATAGTGGATTGGGTGCATCCCTATATTAAACCTTCAGAGCATCAGGGGAGGGAGATCAGAGGCATGGGGGAGCACCGGCAGAGTTCGGTTCCCCAAAGCTTTTTCCCCGGTGTACCGTTGACCCTGTCCGACCCTGAACGAAAGTTTATTTCAGGATATATACATTGTCACATAATGATTATCTCGTGCCGGGCTGGAAGAGACCTCGCAGGAACAGTAAATGGATTTATTACTCACATACACAGACACTAGGCAGCCATGAAGTAGCGCCAGGGGAGCGCACACAGCCCAAACCAGAGATGAGATCATATTTATCAGACAGAGTCTCCAGTACAGAACTCGGATCACATCTGCAATGCAGAAGACGGATTTCTTATACTCCCCCACCCACAGCAAGCACCCTGCCAAGCCTGGGACCCAGGGAGGGGCAAGGAGTAGGGCGCAGAAGGGTCAGCAAGGGAGAGAGTCAGGATGAGACAAAGACACAACTGTTTACAAACACCAAGAACACAGACCCAGATTACAGCATCTACTTAAGGAGCAATGACACAAGGGAGGTGGGATGTCTAAATGCCACCTAATGAGCCTGGCAGAATCCCAGAGCAAACAACAAATTCAACTCTTTGTTACACAAGCGTCAACCACAGGGTTCTATCCCTGCTACCAACTGGGTGGGGGTTAAAGGAGAACTAAAGCCTAACTAAAGAAGTAGCTAGAAATGTTATACATTATGTTTTTGTGCTTCTGTACCAGCCCAAGGCAACCACAGCCCTTTAGCAGTAAAGATCTGTGTCTCCAAAGATGCCCCAGTAGCTCCCCATCTTCTTTTCTGCTGATTCACTGCACATGCTCTGTGCTGCTGTCACTTACTGAGCTTAGGGACCCACTCACAATATACAGTACACATAGAATAGAAATGTCACAATATAAGGCTGATTAGTAATTAATACACATAATTACTACATGGCAGCACAGAAACCAGTGCAATTAGCATCAGAATTTAATAATCAGCAAACCTGTAGCATCAGCTTATATTACAGGGAAGCTCATTTTCTGCTGGATAATTAGTGACGAGCCCTAAGCTTAGCTTCTCAACAGCCAATCAGAGCCCACTGAGCATGTGAGTGTCACAGACACTTTCCAAGATGGTGACCCCCTGTGACAAGTTTATAGTCCTGGATCATTGTTGCTATTGACAAGCTGAAGCCCTCCTATAAGATATATTGGATCATTCATTGACACCCAACTGCTGAATGAAGAGAAACAGATGCTGAGAGAGCAATAATCCGGATAACAGATCATTCCATAATTTGGATCTTCATACCTTAGGTCTACTAGAAAATCACTTAAACATTAAATAAACCCAATAGGCTGATTTTGCTTCCAATAAGGATTAATTTCATCTTAATTTGGATCGGATACAAGTAGTGTTGCCACCCGGCTGGTATTTTACCGGCCTAGCCGGTAAAACACCAACCAAGGCCGGGGCCGGTATTACAAATTTACCGGCAATGTAGCTGCCGGTAAATTTGTAATACACCTAAAAAAATCCCATGGCCTGCCCCCAGCCTGCTCCAAACTTACCTTTTTCCTGGGTTTCTTGACAAAATCGTGTGTATGGCTCCGCCCCTGTGACGTCACGACCCGGCCAGCCAATAGCATGTCACGGCCCCACCCCCTTTATTGTCACAGCCCCACCCTTTTAACACCGCCCCCTCCACCTGCCGGTATAGATTATTTTAAAAGGTGGCAACCCTAGATACAAGGTACTGTTTTTTTAAAAATTTAAAAACTTGGATTATTTGGATAAAATGGAGTCTATGGGAGACGGCCTTTCCGTTATTCAGAGCTTTCTGGATAATGGGTTTCCAGATAATGGATCCTATACCTGCATTTATAAAGATTCTTATTTCAGTATGCTGAAGCTAATAATACATTTTCAATTTTGCGATTGTTCCCGTTTGAAGGAGGAATGTGTGACATGAAGCCGGGACAGAAGCCACACAGATAAGGGTTGGATTTCAGTAGAACACATGGACAGAGTGTTTGTCTTGTCTTATATTGAAACCCAGGCAAATAAAATGACTGCCAAGTGACATTAGTCTGACACAAGTATTATTTACTCAGTGCTGTCCCTTTGCCAAACCGTTATTAAATCATAATTAGACAGACAGAGCGGCGGAGAGATAACAGGTTCCAGTTGTGAGATAGAGGAAATGGTCTCAGAAGAGATTTCTACCACTAAGGGCAGAGACACAAGCTGCTATTTCGGGAGATTAGTTGCCGAGTGACAAATCGCTTCTTCTTCTGTCGACTAATCTCCCCAAACTGCCTTCCCGCCGTCTAGAATCCCGGTGCCTTCCCGCCGTCTAGAATCCTGGTGGGATGGCACTCGGATCGCTTCAGCTTTAATTGAGGGTCACACATCAACCCTAAGGGCAGAGACACACTTTAATTCGGCGAGATTAGTCGCCCAGCAACAAATCTCTTCTTCGGGCACCAGCTAGAAACTAAATCGCCGGCGGGATGGCACTGGGAGCACTTCGTTTTCTGAAGTCGCCTGAAGTTTCCTCGTGAGGCAACTTCGGGCAACTTCGGAAAACGAAGTGCACTGATTGCCATCCAGCCAGTGGGAAGGCAGTTCGGGGAGATTAGTCACCCAAAGAAGAAGCGATTTGTCGCTGGGGGACTAATCTCCCAAATAGCAGCATGTCTCTGCTATAATGATATAGAGGGTCATACATCAACCCTAAGGGCAGAGACACAAGCTCAGATTCGGGGAGATTAGTCGCCTAGCGACAAATCTCCTCTTCTTTCAGGGCGATTAATCTCCCCGAACTGCCTTCCTGCCGGCTAGAATCGAAATCACCGGCGGGATGGCATTCGGTGTACTTCGTTTTCCGAAATCGCCCAAAGTTGCCTCATGAGGAAACTTCAGGTGACTTCAGAAGACCAAGTGCTCCCAGTGCCATTCCGCCGGTGATTTCGATTCTAGCCGGCAGGAGGCAGTTTGAGGAGATTAGTGGCCCGAAGAAGAGGAGATTTGTTGCTGGGCGTCTAATCTCCCCGAATCTGAGTGTGTGTCTCTGCGCTGTTATTTTGGGAGATTAGTCGCCCAGCGATAAATCGTTTCTTCTTCGGGCGACTAACCTCCCCGACCTGCCTTCCAACCGGCTAGAATGTAAATCGCCGGCCAGGAAACTTCGGGCGACTTCGGAAAGCCGAAGCGATTTACATTCTAACAATCGGGAAGGCAGTTTGGGGAGGTTAGTCGCTGGGCGACTAATCTCCCAAAATAGCAGCATGTGTCTCTGCCCTAAGTTCCAAGCATCCCCCCAACATAAATAACATTGTCTCTGCAATGTCACAGGCTGAACACCCTCGGAATGTGACAAAACAGCTAAATCTTTACCTTCTGCTCCAAAAAGCTCATTGTCGGCGGATGGCAAGTGATTTCTCAGCAGATTCGACATGTTCCACGACCCCCTTACAATAGGATCCTGTGCGACTGTGGGATATGGGGGCAGACTGCGGGATTTGGGGGCAGCCAATGGGTCACTATGCAAGGGAGGAGGGGGGAGAACATTGGGCAGTGTAAAGTCCCGGCACATTCCAACCCTGTGGCAGGATACACAGGGAATTCTTCAAGTGTAACCGGATACAGCAGCAGAAACAGGACAGTCACCACATGGAATTTAAATGGAACCAGGGGTCACTGTTGCTGCCCAGGAATAAAAGAGCTGGGAGGCAAGAGGGTGTTTCTTTTGTTCACCGACTAAAACGAAAGACAAAATAATGCTAAGCATCCTCAGTGGTTTTATATTTGTAAAAAAAGACAGGAAAGCCGGTCCCTTTGTCTTCTGTTCACTGGAGGTTCTGATTTCGATACAATGTAGCAGAAGCCGAATAGACCTGAAGGAAAACTGACCTCTGCTACATTTGATCAAAACACAGAACCAACGGGGCAAAAGGTTACAGAAAAAAGTAACATTAATGGGGCTATTTATCACCTTCAGGTTAACTTTTAGTATATTATAGAAAGGCCAATTCTAAGCAAATGTTCAATTGGTCTTCATTATTTATTTATTAGAGTATGAATTATTTACCTTCTTCTCCTCACTCTTTCTAGCTTCCAAAAAGGGGTCACTGACCCCATCTAAAAACACATACCCTCTAAAGCTACACATTTATTGTTATTGCTACTTTTTATTTCTCATCTTTCTGTTCCGACCCTCCCCTATTAATATTCTATATTCCATCAATGCATAGTTGCTAGGGTAATTTGGACCTTAGCAACCAGATTGCTGACATTGCAAACTGGAGAGATGCTGAATAAAAGCTAAATAACTCAAAAAACTACAAATAATAAAAAATGAAAACCAATTGCAAATTGTCTCAGAATATCACTCCCTACATCATACTAAAAGTTAACTCAAAGGTGAACAACCCCTTTAAAGGTCAAGTTTTATTTTCTCAAAATGTTTTTGTCAATTTTTTTTTTGAGATGTATTATGCCCCAATGCTGCAAAAAAGTCAGAATCTGAAAATACTCCAGCTAAAACCTGTTGAATGCATCTAAAACTAAATGGCAGCTGTCCCTTTAGCCATTTGAAGATGTTTTTTGCCTTCACAATTTTCGGGTGTTTTATACTGGTTTTCGCTCAAAAACTCAAGACATTCAAAGTTTTTAAGCCTTAGTACAGGGGAATACCTATGCTGCCATAGTTTTATGGGATCTCTCTGTACAGACTATGAGGAAACTTAGGGACTGTTCCTGCTGAATTGTGCTTAGTACAGGGAATACCTATGCTGCCATTGTTTTATGGGATCTCTCTGTACAGACTATGAGCAAACTTAGGGGACTGTTCCTGCTGAATTGTGCTTAGTACAGGGGAATACCTATGCTGCCATTGTTTTATGGGATCTCTCTGTACAGACGATGAGCAAACTTAGGGGACTGTTCCTGCTGAATTGTGCTTAGTACAGGGAATACCTATGCTGCCATAGTTTTATGGGATCTCTCTGCATAGATTATGAGCAAACTTAGGGGACGGTTCCTGCTGAATTGTGCTTAGTACAGGGAATACCTATGCTGCCATAGTTTTATGGGATCTTGCTGTACAGACTATGAGCAAAATAAGGGGCTGTTCCTGTTGAATTGTGCTTAGTACAGGGGAATACCTATGCTGTCATTGTTTATTGGATTGCTCTGTATAGGCTATGAGCAAACCTAGGGGACTGTTCCTGCTGAATTGTGCTTAGTACAGGGAAATACCTATGATGCCATTGTTTATGGGATTTCTCTGTACAGGCTTTGAGCAAAGTTAGGGGGATGTTCCTGCTGAATTGTGCTTAGTACAGGGGAATACCTATGCTGCCATAGTTTTATGGGATCTCTCTGTACAGACTATGAGCAAACTTAGGGGGCTGTTCCTGCTGAATTGTGCTTAGGACAGGGGAATACCTATGCTAGCTTAGTTTTATGGGATCTCTCTGTACAGACTATGAGCAAATTTATGGAACTGTTCCTGCTGAATTGTGCTTAGTACAGGGGAATACCTATGCTGCCATAGTTTTATGGGATCTCTGTACAGACTATGAGCAAACTTAGGGGGCTGTTCCTGCTGAATTGTGCTTAGGACAGGGGAATACCTATGCTGGCTTAGTTTTATGGGATCTCTCTGTACAGACTATGAGCAAACTTAGGGACTGTTCCTGCTGAATTGTGCTTAGTACAGGGGAATACCTATGCTGCCATTGTTTATGGGATTTCTCTGTATAGGCTATGAGCAAACATGTTTCAGACCTCCATAAGCCATTCCATGGGGGTCCTTTTGTGAACCAATTTACACATCTATTTAATAAATCGAAGAAACTAATCTTGGATAGTGAGGTTCTCCTAGTAAGCAGGTTAAATTGTCAGTGGTGCGGTTTTGCCACAAACGCCAACAAATAGTCAATGCTGTGGTGTCAGATACATTGAAGCTGCTTTTTCTGAGCAAAAGTATTCAACTCCCACACACTAGTAAAACTTGCCAGCCTCTCCCTGTTCTGGAACACTGCCAAATAATGCGGTAGCATGGCGATGAAGAGGTTAATGCATAGACAGACTGGGAGCTGCCATTGCTGCTAATGGCATATTGTCTCATATTAGGTCAGGGTACGTGTCACTGCACTGGAATGATGACACGGGGGGGGAAAAGGTGAAGAGAAGAATAACAGGGAGTCAGTAGGGTGACAAGCCTGGGTGCAAACAGCCAGCACCCTTGGCTCCTTACTCAAGACTCAATAACTGCTGGAGAGTAAAGCGTTACTTGCCTGTGAATTACTATGCACAGCAGCACGATAACAGCTGGGGCGGTTCACCTTGAAGCTAACTTTTAAGGGCAGATTTATCAAAGGTCGGGGTGAATTTTTGAATTCAAAAAATTTGAATTTCGATCTATTTTTTTTGTGTCTAATTCGATTTGAATTTGAAGAAAATTAGAATTTCGCAATTTATCATGTACTGTCTCTTTGAAAATTCGACTTCGACCATTTGAAAATCTAAAACCTGACGAATTGCTGTTTTAGCCTATGGGGGACCTCCTAGAACCTATTTGGAGTCAATTGGTGGAGTAAATTTTTTGGGGAAAAACTTTGATTTGAATTCGATCTAATGCGCATTTACTTCAATTCATACGATTCAAAACTTACTTTCCGTTGGTCTTTTTGAATTAGTATTTCGAGGTTTTTCAAATTCGAAATTGGATCCTTGATAAGTCTGTTATAGAATTGCCAATTCCAAGCAACTTTTCAATTGGTCTTCATTATTTTTTTTTTTATATGTACTAAAACTGGTGACCAATCAGTTTAAGGCACAGCTACTAAGTGCTTGCAAACGGAGAGTAATCAAAGAGTAAGTGTAGTCCTTGGGTAAAGCTGGCACCCACAGAAACATACATTGAACAAATTAGGGCATGTATACACGGAAAACAATAAAAAAAATAGCAAAACATTAAATTTAAAGACCAACATTGTACATCAAACTACCTTCAATCTAAGATCAGCTTCATGTTCACTTTTGGCATGTTATAGAATTACCAGTTCTAAGCAACTTTTCAATTGGTCTTCTTTATTTTTTATAGTTTCTGAATGAATTGCCTTTTTCTTCTGAATCTCTCAAGCTTTCAAATAGGGGTCACTGACCCCATCTAAAAAACAAATGCTCTGTAAAGCTACAAATGTATTGTTTTTGCTACTTTTTATTACTCGTCTTTCTATTCCGACCCTCTCCTATTCATATTCCAGTCTCTTATTCAAATGAATGCATGGTTGCTAGGGTAGTTAGGACCCTAGCAACCACATGGCTGAAAAAAAGGTTAACCCCTTTAAGGGTAACAATATGACAAGGAGAAGAGGGAGGCGTCACAGCAGAGGGTGGGGAAGGCAGGACTAATAGGGAAATTATTTGGAGAACTAGAAAAAATGATACGGCCAGTGATGCTGTATTTTATATACTGTAATTACTGTACCAGCCCAGAGGTGCCACAGCCCTATAACAGTAATGATCCAGGCCTTCACATTTGTTTCCAGTAGCTCCCCATCTTCTTAGACATCTTTTGTGTGTCAGTGGCACTGCACATGCTCAGTGGGCTCTGCTGCTGAGAAGCTAAACTTAGGGGTTGTGGGAAATCATTAAGCCGAAAATTAGGCTTATCTGCCATAGTAGAGCGGATTTATGAATTAATTCTGATACAGAACGTGTTTCTATGCTGCCATGGAATGACAACCTGAATTAGTAATTAGTAGACTTGCATTAATGATATATTTAACAAGTATACGATCTGTTATCCAGAACCCCGTTATCCAGAAAGCTATACGGAATAGTCAACCCCCATAGACTCTTTTATCTATACAATCAAAATTTAAAAAAATTATAGATTTCTCCTATGTAATAATAAAACAGTAGCTTGTACTTGGTCCCAACTAAGATATAATTAATCCTTATTGGAAGCAAAACCAGCCTATTGGCTTTATTTAATGTTTAGACGAGTTTCTAGTAGACTTGAGGTATGAAGATCCAAATTATGGAAGCGTCTGTTATCCGGAAAACCCCAGGCCCCGAGCATTCTGGATAAAAGGTCCCATACCTGTGTATATGTGTGTGTAGATAGATAGATAGATAGATAGATAGATATTATATATAAATATATATATATATATATATATATATATATATATATATATATATATATATATATATATATATATATATATATATGGTTAGTATGTGCTTGAAATCGAAAGAAAATGGGGAGCTACCGGGGGCATTTCAGGGGCACAGATCATCCCTGCTAAATGGATATAGTGCCTTGGAATGATCCATGTAAGGAAGATAATTCAATGATAATATATTTTTTATCTAGTAAATAGGAAACTGAGTATACAGAGATAGAACAAATATGAAATTTGTCAAAGAGACCGATACCAAAGAGGCGAATGGGTCATAAAACAAGAACAAAGGAAAGTTGTGCTCAACACTAATTTTTAAAAACATTAAAGGGGACCTGTCACCCAAAAAAAATATTCCAAATCCTATTTTATCATGTTAGTCAAGTAGAAAAAAAAAACTTAAATTACACTATATAAATTATTTGAATCTTGTTTTCTTTGGTCTGAGGTTTCATAATTATAACAAGTAGGCAGGAGCCATTTTGTGGACACTGTTATTAAGACAAGTCTTGTATCATCTCAGAATCTTGTTTGTGTACCAGAATGGGGGACCTGATGTCCATCCCCATGCCCTGGCTAATGGTGATATTCATGTGGGATTTTCCTGACCTGCACCCAACTTCTAGGTTCCTTTGATAGACCCGCCCCGCAGGTGATGTCACAAAAGGGGCGGGGCAAACAGGCCCAGCGTCTATAAAAGGTGAACCCGAGGACGGGGAGAGCAGAAGAGCTCAATCCGCACCCGCCCGTGAAGAAGAGTGCGAGGTCGGCCTGAACATGTCCGACCCACAGGAATCGGCATATCATTACTGGCTACACAATTAAATGGTAAAGAGAACGGGGGAATGTGGGGAGAGCAGTGACATCTAGGAAGTGCTGAATGGAAAGTGAAAGTAATTGTCTGCCCCGCCTTAGGCATAGAGGAGGGGCAGACACTTTGATTGACAGCTGAGATTTTTAAATGTGTTTACAACAGCTATGAATGCCTTCATAGAAAAAAATATTTCGATTTCATGTTTAATTTGAAAAGGACTTTTATTATACCGTTTTTTATGTCTGGGTGACAGGTCCACTTTAAGTGGGGGTGCAATGAGGTTGTGACCACAAAATTCACATAGACAAATACAAAAGGTCCTCTGCACTCAACTCATTATCAATACTTTAAAACAAGCCCTCAGCTCAGAGTTTTCTCCTCCTACTCCAGCATAGTGGCCATAACAGATCTCTGGCTACCACACGCAATAAACCATACCTCCCAACATTTTGGAAGTAAAAAGAGGGACAAAAAAGATTTTTCCCGCACGTAGCACAGCAATTTTTTGACCACACCCTTTCTGTGGCCACACCCCCTAATTACCATGTTTGTTTTACAAAATTTGGCAGGTGATGAAAGTTTGAAAATATTTCTCCTCATCTAAACTGTGTTTTTGTGTCTCAAAATTGTTACAAAGTATCTTATTTGCACCTGTTAGCTGTTCTGGGCTCTCTGCTAAAAGCCAATTAAGTGAGAAATTTTTGTTTCTTTTTCTGGCTGTTCAGTGCATAGAAAAGAGGGACTTTCCAGTACAAATGAGGGACTGCGGGTTGAGCTGTCAAAAGAGGGACTGTCCCTCCGAAAAAGGGACAGTTGGGAGGTATGAATAAACCACAGCCCAAAATATGCAGTAGTGAGGTTTACTCCTCCCATACTGTCCCCGCAGATCAGTCTAGCAGGATAAATAAAGTGCAAGGTCTTATTTTAGAGGAACTGAGAGCATTTAGAGAGCAGTGGGTGGTCGGGTGCATTTGTGCCTATAAAACTCGCAGAGCATTGTGAGAAGTCAAACACAGTTGTAAAAGGTTTACGTTTCATTTCCCACTTCTCTCTCTTTCTCTTTTCTTTTTTTACAACCTTGTTTCAGTTACAATTAACAGTGAGATGATATTTTCTAGCAAAGATTCCATGCCACCCATGGCTGGGTGCTCTGGGCACCCCCCAATTTGTTCATGGCAAGAGTCCTGCGCGGGTCCATTTTTTGGAACCCATACCCGACCTGTACCTGCACCCTGCAACCCAGACCCACATTCTTACACGATTGGACCCGATACCCGACTCCCAAGCGCCTTTTCAGCAACCCAGACCCGCTGGCCAACAAGAATCAGGAAGTGATGTCATTGTAAACTGGAAGTGACATCATCGGAAGTAGGTGTGATCGGAAAAAAAGGAGTAAAAAATGATATTGAGAAGACCCGTGGCCCAACACAAGACATGCAAGACCTGCCGACCCGCGTCTATACCCGCACCCGGAACATCTACCCGCAACCCGCAGGGTACCGGAGGTTTTTGTGGGTATCCGACCTGCTGCAGGACTCTACTCATGGCTTAGAAGTAAAACTGCTCTAGTCCTAATGTCTTCCTTCTGAAGATTCAATAAGCAGGATGGTAGAAAGAGACAGAAGGGCAAATGTTATCATTTAAACCACAAGTCTAGTCTTAAAGGAGTGCTTCACCTTCAAACAACTAGTTGTTTTCAGATAGATCACCAGAAATAACCACTTTTTCCAATTACTTTCTATTTTCTATGTGTCACTGTTTTTTTCTTATATTGAAGTGTAAAGTGTAATTTTTCACCTTCTAAAGCAGCCCTGGTAGGGGGGGGGGGGTCGCCGACCCTGTAAACTTCTAAATTGATACATTTAGTGGATACATTTCTCATGTTTGTCCCTGCTGAGCAGAATCTCTGGGTTTCATTAGACAGCTGTTAGAACTGATACAATAGTTGCTGATACAGAGATGCTGCTGAGAAATGTATCAACTAAATGTTGCAAAATTGTAACCGTTCCGAATTTGCACCTGAATTACTGAGCTGCCAGACTCAAACACCAGAGACACGAACATTCAACTTTAAGGGCTAGTCCACACGGGGAGATAGCGACGCGTTTGCGGTCGCGGCGACAAAGCGCTGCGACAGTCGCCGCGACCGGCGCAGGCGACAGTTTTGTATGGGCGCCTATGTAAAAACGCCTGTGCTAACCACACGAGGCGATGCGCTTTTCAACAGTCGCCTGAAAATGCCTCGCCAGGCTTTTTCAGGCGACTGTTGAAAAGCGCATCGCCTCGTGTGGTTAGCACAGGCGTTTTTACATAGGCGCCCATACAAAACTGTCGCCTGCACCGGTCGCGGCGCTTTGTCGCCGCGACTGCAAACGCGTCGCTATCTCCCCGTGTGGACTAGCCCTAAACTTAGATCTTTGGAAAAACAGTAAAAAAATAAATGGAAAAATTTTTTAAAAAAACATCTTTATTTTTGGGGAACAATCAAAAAAACAACTGAATTGAAAAAAATGTCTGGAACCCCTTTAATAAACGAAAGCCTAAAGGCTACAAATGCTGTATTTTATATATTGAGCTTGTGCGCCAGCCCAAATGATCAGCAGGTCTATAAAACAATGATCAGACTACAAAGTTGTAACACCAGCTTTGCTTCTGTTAGCCCTTAAGAGTGGGTTCCTAGCCCTAGAGATTTATTGGGCTTCCAGGAATTTCTAGGAATTCTCCCCAAATCCTACAGTAACTCGTCTCTTTGCATGAGCCGCTCCAAACTTTGAGAACCGTAACTGAGAAATGGCTGCACTGCAATTTCCCTTAAAGGAAAACTAAAGCCGATTCCTTTTGCGAATGGGCAGATGATGGTGGCGGGGAGCACCGCTGCGCTGCTCTGCATTTCAGGGGCACCTTTATGATTAATGTACAGTGCCGGGAGGGGGCGATGGCAGGCAGATATGGCGGGCTTTTGTTACTAGGGGGGTTCTCCATTAAAGGAGAAGTAAAGCCCAACTAAAGAAGTAGGTAGAAATCTTGTACATGATGTTTTGTGCTTCGCCTTCTGTACCAGCCCAAGGCAACCACAGCCCTTTAGCAGTAAAGATCTGTGTCTCCAAAGATGCCCCAGTAGCTCCCCATCTTCTTTTCTGCTGATTCACTGCACATGCTCTGTGCTGCTGTCACTTACTGAGTTTAGGGACCCACTCACAATATACAGTACACATAGAATAGAAATGTCACAATATAAGACTGATTAGTAATTAATACACATAATTACTACATGGCAGCACAGAAACCAGTGCAATTAGCATCAGAATTTAATAATCAGCAAACCTGTAGCATCAGCTTATATTACAGATAGGGAAGCTCATTTTCTGCTGGATAAATAGTGACGAGCCCTAAGCTCAACAGCCAATCAGAGCCCACTGAGCATGTGAGTGTCACAGACACTTTCCAAGATGGTGACCCCCTGTGACAAGTTTGAAGTCCTGGATCATTGCTGCTATTGACAAGCTGAAACTTTAGCCTCGTGCAATAAGTTCACTATATAAAATATGCCATTTTTAGCCACATTCATTTTTAGGGTTAAGTTCCTCTTTAAAGAGATGGCTGCCTAGTCAATGATTCTCTGGTTGCTGTAGAATTCTGGCAAATTCTTGTTCCACGGCTTGGGGGGATCCGCAAATTTAACAACCTTAATTTGCAAACTTCGAGACGCTGGCAGGAATACAATTAAAAGCTGCTATGCAGTGGAACAGAAATCTAGGAGACCTTTACTAAGCAGAGGAGAAGGTGCTGATTCAAACATGACTAAGGCCTTGAAAGTGCAAACCCAACTCCCCATAAATAACCATAAAGCAACATTAAAAAAAGCCACTAAACACTTAAGAGTTTTCTGCTGAACTGGGCTTTATGCAATCTATACTGCATTAGTGTTATGGTATTTCTCTGTACAGACTATGAGCAACCTAAGGGGCTGTTCCTGCTGAATTGTGCTTAGTACAGGGGAATACCTATGCTGCCATAGTTTTATGGGATCTCTCTGTACAGACTATGAGCAAACTTAGGGACTGTTCCTGCTGAATTGTGCTTAGTACGGGGAATACCTATGCTGTCATAGTTTTATGGGATCTCTCTGTACAGACTATGAACAAACTTAGGGGACTGTTCCTGCTGAATTGTGCTTAGTACAGAGGAATACCTATGCTGCCATAGTTTTATGGGATCTCTCTGTACAGACTATGAGCAAACTTAGGGGACTGTTCCTGCTGAATTGTGCTTAGTACAGGGAATACCTATGCTGCCATAGTTTTATGGGATCTCTCTGTACAGACTATGAGCAAACTTAGGGGCTGTTCCTGCTGAATTGTGCTTAGTACGGGGAATACCTATGCTGTCAGTTTTATGGCATCTCTCTGTACAGACTATGAGCAAACTTAGGGGACTGTTCCTGCTGAATTGTGCTTAGTACAGAGGAATACCTATGCTGCCATAGTTTTATGGGATCTCTCTGTACAGACTATGAGCAAACTTAGGGACTGTTCCTGCTGAATTGTGCTTAGTACAGAGGAATACCTATGCTGTCATAGATTTATGGGATCTCTATGTACAGACTATGAACAAACTTAGGGGACTGTTCCTGCTGAATTGTGCTTAGTACTGGGAATACCTATGCTGCCATAGTTTTATGGGATTGCTCTGTACAGACTATGAGCAAACTTAGGGGACTGTTCCTGCTGAATTGTGCTTAGTACAGGCAATACCTATGCTGCCATAGTTTTATGGGATCTCTCTGTACAGACTATGAGCAAACTTAGGGACTGTTCCTGCTGAATTGTGCTTAGTACAGGGAATACCTATGCTGCCATAGTTTTATGGGATCTCTCTGTACAGACTATGAGCAAACTTAGGGGACTGTTCCTGCTGAATTGTGCTTAGTACAGGGGGATACCTATGCTGCCAAAGTTTTTTCCCTGTCATGCAATGAGGCGAAAGGCCAAGTATTATTAAAATGGGGTAATACCTATGACTGTATAGTGTCTAATATCATTGTTTACAATCTATTACAGAGGCTGTACTGATGAACAGTAGTACTAAGTATAGGAGAATACTTAGTTATATAGTAACTAGGAGAATATTTAGTATCTCCCAGTGCAGGCTTTACAGATTTGTTCCTGCTTAAGCCATGCATTATGTATTCCATTTTTGGCTCAATTCACTATCCCTTTAAAAGTCTAGCCCGAGCCTACTACAAGCTTTAGGTCAAGCCATTAAAACACTATACGGGGGGCAATGATAGTTGAAAGTGAACTTTAGTGCAGGTATGGGATATGATATCCGGAAACACATTATCCAGAACTGCGGAAAGGCCATCTCCATTTTATACAAATAATCCGGATTTTTAAAAATGATTTCCTTTTTCTGTGTAATAATAAAACAGTAGCTTGTACTTGATCCAAACTAAGATATAATTAATCCTTATTGGAAGCAGAACCAGCCTATTGGGTTTATTTATGGGCAGATTTATCAAGGGTCGAAGTGAAAATTCGAATTTGAGGTTTTTTTTATGGCCAAAATGGTCAAATTCGACTAGGGAATTATTAAAATTGGATTCGAGTTTTTTTTTAAAATTCAAATGAGATATTCATAATATAATGTATCATACACTGGTCCTTTAAGAACTGGGATTTGACAAATCGCCAAATGAAGATGTCCTGGGATCAATTTGAAGTTGTTCGCAGCCTTCCTGACATTCATGGTTTTTTTTCAGAGAAAAAACTGGAATCGAATTAGATTTAAATTCGATTTGAGTTTTCGGGTTGATCCTATTCCCCCGAGTTTTGAAAATTACATTTTTTTTTTTTTTTAAATAAATTTCGATTGGTTAAATTTTGAGTTCATGGGAGTTTATTGGAGTTTTAAAAAACTCCCATGAATTTGGAAATCAACTCTTGATTAATCTGCCCCTGAATGTTTACATGATTTTCTAGTAGACTTCAGCTATGAAGATCCAAATTACAGATCGATCTGTTATCCAGAAAACCCCAGGTCCCAAGCATTCTGGATAACAAGTCCCATACATGTAACAATGGTAACTTAAGCAAGACTGAAACTGCAAGCTGAGCAATGCCTTCAAAGAAGCTAAGAAGAGACAAGACAAGAGGCAGGTAATTTACCTTTTAGGGCAGAGACACATTTATATTTGGGGAGATTTAATCGCCCGACGACAAATCGCCTCTTCTTCGGGGGCGACTAATCCCCCCGAACTGCCTCCTGCCGGCTAGAATCGAAATCGCCAGCGGGATGGCAATCGGATCGATTCGTTTTCCGAAGTTTCCTCGTGAGGCAACTTCAGAAAACGAAGCGCTCCAAGTGCCATCCCGCTGGCAATTTAGATTATAGCCAGCGGGAGGCAGTTTAAGGTGACTGATCTCCCCGAATCTGAGTGTGTCTCTGCCCTTAGGAATTTTTCTCCCACCGTTCAAATTTTTATGTGATCAGCAAGGAGTTTCCAGCGCAGCAGTGCAGGATACTGCACTTATTTTCTGGCACAGCATTAGGGACAGAATCAGTCACTGGTACGGAGTACTACGCTCTGCAAGGGGTTAATACAGGCTGGCAGGTAGGAGAATCTTTTCAGGGATCACACTAGAAAAGGAAATAATTAGTATATTACAACTGCAGGTGACTCCACACTCTACGCTCAGTTTAAAATTACCCATAATTCAATATATGCAGAATTTTCAACTAGAAGAGGATGAAGTCGACAGGCCAGCACAAAGGGAGAAAATAAATATTGCAAAGCTAAGAAAGTGACACACCTATAGTGTCAATAAGAACCAGCAAGTGCCATTATCCCTCTGCTATGGGATTAATACAGGGAAACCATTACTTCAGGGTAGCTTGCAAAAGTTACTGGGGCCCTCAAACCTGCAGCCTTGAGCCTTTATATATTCATACAATTCCTCAGTGACTTCTAATATCCTTATCATTTACAGTAGGGGGTACATTATCCCTTATAATACGAGTGATACTCAAGAGTTCCCTGTATAACTCAGCCTGCAGCCTTGTGCCTTTATATGGTCACAGAAAAACCCCTCAGTGACTACTAATATCCTTATCATTTACAGTAGGGGGTACATTATCCCTTATAATACATGAGTGATACTCAGAGTTCCCTGTATAACTCAGCCTGCAGCCTTGTGCCTTTATATGGTTACAGAACAACCCCTCAGTGACTTCTAATATCCTTATCATTTACAGTAGGGGGTACATTATCCCTTATAATACATGAGTGATACTCAGAGTTCCCTGTATAACTCAGCCTGCAGCCTTGTGCCTTTATATGGTCACAGAACAACCCCTCAGTGACTTCTAATATCCTTATAATTTACAGTAGGGGGTACATTATCCCTTATAATACATGAGTGATACTCAGAGTTCCCTGTATAACTCAGCCTGCAGCCTTGTGCCTTTATATGGTCACAGAACAACCCCTCAGTGACTTCTAATATCCTTATCATTTACAGTAGGGGTACATTATCCCTTATAATACATGAGTGATACTCAGAGTTCCCTGTATAACTCAGCCTGCAGCCTTGTGCCTTTATATGGTCACAGAACAACCCCTCAGTGACTTCTAATATCCTTATCATTTACAGTAGGGGGTACATTAACCCTTATAATACATGAGTGATACTCAGAGTTCCCTGTATAACTCAGCCTGCAGCCTTGTGCCTTTATTTGGTCACAGAACAACCCCTCAATGACTTCTAATATCCTTATCATTTACAGTAGGGGGTACAGTATCCCTTATAATACATGAGTGATACTCAGAGTTCCCTGTATAACTGTCTGACAGTGGAAATATGAGTGTGCACCTGCTGTGATACTGTTCTTTGACACGTCAGGATGAGGCAGACTATGAGAAAACCCATTTCCAAGAGAAGGGTATTTAATTGCACTCTCCTGTGTCCAGGGAAGCCACGTAAGAAACCCTCCCTGGGCCTCTGGACTCTTCAGTAGGGTGTGACTGTCTCCAGCCTGGAGCAAATTACTAGTTCAACATAACGGGGAGATGAGAGCGTCTGGCACAGCCAGTGGGTAAACATGATCGGAGAAGCCAGGGCATTGCTCCTATACAAACAAAATGTCCTATTCCTCCGGCTGATAAAATTATCTTCCAATCATAGGAGGGGACATTAATTGTGTGGTTTCTGCTTCTAGTGCTGTCCGGCATGAACTCGGGAACTGAGAAAATAAGGAAAATGGCACGGGGACAGTAAATCACATGCTGGGAAAGTAACATTTTCCTTAGGGACAGCACACACACATGTAATTAGCAAAACAATGAGGAATGTAAACATGGCAATGGATGAGCCACCTGGTGGGAGGAGCAATTACACACAACCAATGAGAGGGGGAGGGGTCCAGCTCTGGCACCTGATATCAAGAGATCCGGATAACAGATCTTTCCATAATTTGGATCTTCATCCCTTAAGTCTACTAGAAAATCATGTAAACATTAAATAAACCCAATAGGCTGGTTTTGCTTCCAATAAGGATTCATTATATCTTAGTTGGGATCAAGTACACGCGACCGTTTTATTATTACACAGAAAAATTGAAATCATTTTTAAAAATTGGGACTATTTGGATAAAATGGAGTCTGTAATTCGGAGCTTTCTGGATAACGGGTTTTCAGAAAACTGATCCCAGTTAGCAGCACACTCCATATAATGCTTTTTGACTATTTATTAAATACAGGTATAGGATCAGTTATCTGGAAACCCATTATCCAGAAAACTCTGAATTCACGGAAAGGCAGTCTCCCATAGACTCCATTTTATCCAAACAGTCTACGTTTTTAAAATTGATTTCCTTTTTCCCTGTAATAATAAAACAGAAGCTAAAATATAATTAATCATTATCGGAAGCAAAACCAGCCTATTGGGTTTATTTAAAGGGATACTGTCATGGGAAAAAATTTTTTTCCAAAATGAATCAGTTAATAGTGCTGCTCCAGCAGAATTCTGCACTGGAATCCATTTCTCAAAAGAGCAAACAGATTTTTTTATATTCAATTTTGAAATCTGATATGGGGCTAGACATATTGTCAATTTCCCAGCTGCCCCAAGTCATGTGACTTGTGCTCTGATAAACTTCAATCACTCTTTACTGCTGTACTGCAAGTTGGACTGATATCACCCCCTCCCTTCCCCCCCCCCCCCCCCCCAGCAGCCAAACAAAAGAACAATGGGAAGGTAACCAGATAGCAGCTCCCTAACACAAGATAACAGCTGACTGGTAGATCTAAGAACAACACTCAATAGTAAAAACCCATGTCTCACTGAGACACATTCAGTTACATTGAGAAGGAAAAACAGCAGCCTGCCAGAAAGCATTTCTCTCCTAATGTGCAGGCACAAGTCACATGACATGGGGCAGCTGGGAAATTGACAAAATATCTAGCCCCATGTCAGATTTCAAAACTGAATATAGAAAAATCTGTTTGCTCTTTTGAGAAATGGATTTCAGTGCAGAATTCTGCTGGAGCAGCACTATTAATTGATTCATTTTGAAAAAAAAATTTTTTCCCATGACAGTATCCCTTTAATGTTTACATAATTTTCTAGTAGATTTGAGGTATAAAGATCCAAATTATGGAAAGATCTGTTATCCTGAAACCCCAGGTCCCGAGAAAAAGGTCCCATACCTGTACTATATGTCAATACTTTTGCATGTCACTGGGTGTAAAGAGGATTTAAATGCAAAAAATAATCGATTTAAACTTAATCTTTTTTTTTTTTTTTTCATTTTTTAATATTTATACTGATTCTGAAATATTTGCATTTTTAAACTGCAGGCTCTAGGCTCAGCTGAGAAGCAGCAACCCAAGGGTTAACTGAATCCAGGATAGGCATAGATATTAGGGATGCACCGAATCCACTATTTGGAATTCGGCCGATTCCCCGAATCCTTCATGAAAGACCGATCTCTAATTACCACATGCAAATTAGGGACAGGAAGGAAAAAAGTGGAAAAAGCATTTTTTACTTCCTTGTTTTGTGACAAAAAGTTACATGATTTCCCTTCCTGACCCTTATTTGTATATGAAAATTCGGATTCAGTTCAGCCAGGAACAAGGATTCAGCCGAATCTGAATTCCGAGGTCGAATCCCAAACCGAATCCTGGATTTGGTGCATCCCTAATAGATATTAGGGTCAATGACATGCTGGGCCTACAGAGTGAGCTGTTAAGCTGAAAGCCTGCCTAGCAGTACAAAACTGGCTAAAACTGCTAATATCATCTACCACTAAAAACAGAAAAGGTATGTACATACAAAAGTACATACTGAATACATTTTGAATTTTTTTTTGGCACAGGCCCCCTTCAATTCTACGCAACTTTCCACTATAATTACAAACATTTATTTTACAGCTATTTATAAATTTAACTGCTATTGAAAATATTGACTTTTCTTTCCCCTTCACACCTCCCCTGACAAGAATAGCTGCACTAATTCCACTTCCCGCAATGCATTCAACTCCTCTGTGATCATCACAGAACATGAAAGTCATTATTATTATTAATAACAACAGGAATCTAAGCTCGTGGAGCATTCGACACAGCAACATGTAGTCGGGACCAGCAGTGCACACACTGGAAAGGACCGACAGCGACTCGGTATATTGTAAAATGCTCAGAATGACAGTTTCTTTCATTGTGCAAATTGTTCTTATATTTGGGTTATTAGTCCCTTCGTGAGAAGATGACTTTCATACCCTGTATTTTAAGAACGTGTTAGAACAGGAGAGATGGGGAAGGAACACACTATGAGGATTAAGTAATAAGCTCATATAAAAGGAATGCAGCTTTATAACACGGAGACCTTTGCAGGAAGAGATAATCCAGGGCAAAGGCAAGGATTAGATTACTTAACTGTATTAGACTAGACCACAATGAAATTACAAAGCCATAAAAGGAGGAGAGTCAAATGACTATATTAAGGTGCAAACCCAAACAGTAATAATCCCAGGGATGGCCCTGCACTTCTGGTACCAACAGTGTGGGGCAGAACTGGGGGGCAAATCCATGTTGGCCTTAAGGTTATGTATTATTTTATTTTTTTTTTTTGCTCAGAAAGGTTATGTATTATTACCATTCTAAAAAGGAATGTGTCTTTAGAAGTTGCAGTCTGTAATACGTTACATAAATCCGGTATCCTGAAAAAAAACAGCAGGGATTTGGTCATAACAGCTAGTTGCACAGAAATCCAATAGGGTTAATAAGGAAGCACCCCCCCCCCCCCATTTGTAATGATTGGGCCCTTAGCACCCTTCCTCTAGGGCAAGACACCCATCAGTTTGAGGAAAGGCTAAGAGAATCAATATGGCACCTATTCCCATATTTATAAATACAAATATACAGAGAAGGAATGTTCTGGGCACACAATAAGCTATACCCTCATACTGTACTGTCTAAGGGAATCAATATGGCACCTCCTCCTCCCATATGTATAAATACAAATATACAGAGAAGGAATGTTCTGGGCACACAATAAGCTATACCCTCATACTGTACTGTCTAAGGGAATCAATATGGCACCTCCTCCTCCCATATGTATAAATACAAATATACAGAGAAGGAATGTTCTGGGCACACAATAAGCTATACCCTCATACTGTACTGTCTAAGGGAATCAATATGGCACCTCCTCCCATATGTATAAATACAAATATACAGAGAAGGAATGTTCTGGGCACACAATAAGCTATACCCTCATACTGTACTGTCTAAGGGAATCAATATGGCACCTCCTCCTCCCATATGTATAAATACAAATATACAGAGAAGGAATGTTCTGGGCACACAATAAGCTATATCCTCATACTGTACTGTCTAAGGCTAAGGCCACACTAGGCGATAGCGCCGCGATTTGACTCGCGGCGACTTTTCGCCGCGACTTTTAAGCAATCGCTGGGGAAACTTTTGCGCTGGCGTCTATGGGGAATCGCGTAAAATCGCCAGCGTAAAAACACACGCGGCGATCTTTTCTCTACTGTCGCTCGAAATTGCCTCGCTAGGCGATTTCGAGCGACAATAGAAAAAAGATCGCCGCGTGTGTTTTTACGCTGGCGATTTTACGCGATTCCCCATAGACGCCAGCGCAAAAGTTTCCCCAGCGATTGCGGCTTAAAAGTCACGGCGAAAAATCGCCGCGAGTCAAATCGCGGCGCTATCGCCTAGTGTGCCCTTAGCCTAAGGGAATCAATATGGCACCTCCTCCTCCCATATGTATAAATACAAATATACAGAGAAGGAATGTTCTGGGCACACAATAAGCTATACCCTCATACTGTACTGTCTAAGGAAAAGGATATAAATTCAAATCCCTATACGAGAGACATTTACATGCCCAATAGTACATAGGCTACTTCCCAGAAATTAACCCCCTTCATTATAGAAATATGTTTCCGGCCCCACAACCCCACTTCTTTACACTCAGCCCTACCCGCATTTGCTAGAAAAGGGATTATGTGCATTTCTAAAGGCCCCTGAAGAAGAGTCGGCGCTTGTGAAAGTTTTTGGCATGGGCTCAAAGAAATGTTTTCAGACTAAATGTATGCTTCCAGCCTGCGCAATTTCTATTAATCAGTACAGCAGAAAAGGGCCAAATAGGCGGAGAAAGCAGGAGCCCACGCTCAGGCAGTGGGCAATTGAATACATGTATTCATGCCAAATAGATTGCACCAAGGGGTGACAATTACATGCATTGTGGCCCTGTCTCCTGGGCTACTTAAGTAGTGAATAGCTAAATATGCTTCTAATTGTTCCTTGTCTGAGCCACTGGGTCTTGTATCCATGATCCACAATATCTTCTCCCTAGGCCTTCCTGTCGATTCTAGAAAGGGGTTAGCTGTGAATTCTGATAAGAATATATCAAATACCAATATTCAGATCTGGTAATTCCTTAATAATATTTCCTCTGTGTTTCTACAGCATGAGAAAAGCAAGCCAAACATGGATTCCAGCAGCTGAATTCTACGTCTATCTCTATCTCTGCCTTCCAAGAGCATCACTGAATCACATTCACAGTTCTGTCTGCAGAGCGAATAGTTTTATGCATGTTCTCTGCTGTGTGCAAATGAGACTTTCCATTTAAAAGGGAAATGAGTTAAAGATTAAAAGTGTGTGCAAACAAAGGGGGCTGTTCCTGCTGAATTGTGCTTAGTACAGGGGAATACCTATGCTGCCATAGTTTTATGGGATCTCTCTGTACAGACTATGAGCAAACTTAGGGGCTGTTCCTGCTGAATTGTGCTTAGTACAGGGGATACCTATGCTGCCATAGTTTTATGGGATCTCTCTGTAAAGACTATGAGCAAACTTAGGGGACTGTTCCTGCTGAATTGTGCTTAGTACAGGGAATACCTATGCTGTCAGTTTTATGGGATCTCACTGTACAGACTATGAGCAAACTTAGGGGGCTGTTCCTGCTGAATTGTGCTTAGTACAGGGAATATCTATGCTGCCATAGTTTTATGGGATCTCTCTGTACAGACTATGAGCAAACAAAGGGGGCTGTTCCTGCTGAATTGTACTTAGTACAGGGGAATACCTATGCGACCATAGTTTTATGGGATCTCTCTGTACAGACTATGAGCAAACTTAGGGGGCTGTTCCTGCTGAATTGTGCTTAGTACAGGGAATACCTATGCTGCCATAGTTTTATGGGATCTCTCTGTACAGACTATGAGCAAACAAAGGGGGCTGTTCCTGCTGAATTGTACTTAGTACAGGGGAATACCTATGCGACCATAGTTTTATGGGATCTCTCTGTACAGACTATGAGCAAATTTAGCCTGTTCCTGCTGAATTGTGCTTAGTACAGGGGAATATCTATGCTGTCATAGTTTTATGGGATCTCTCTGTACAGACTATGAGCAAACTTAGGGGACTGTTCCTGCTGAATTGTACTCAGTACAGGGGAATACCTATGCGACCAAAGTTTTATGGGATCTCTCTGTACAGACTATGAGCAAATTTAGCCTGTTCCTGCTGAATTGTGCTTAGTACAGGGGAATATCTATGCTGTCATAGTTTTATGGGATCTCTCTGTACAGACTATGAGCAAACTTAGGGGACTGTTCCTGCTGAATTGTGCTTAGTACAGGGAATACCTATGCTGCCATAGTTTTATGGGATCTCTCTGTACAGACTATGAGCAAACTTAGGGACTGTTCCTGCTGAATTGTGCTTAGTACAGGAAATACTTATGCTGCCATAGTTTTATGGGATCTCACTGTACAGACTATGAGCAAACTTAGGGGATGTTCCTGCTGAATTGTGCTTAGTACTGGGGAATATCTATGCTTTTACAGTTTTATGGCATCTCTCACTTCGCTCATCATAGCCTGTACAGAGAGATCCCATAAAACTATGGCAGCATAGGTTAGCGTCCTACAGTGGGTCTGGTACCCGTGGGTTAGCCGCAAAAAAAGCGGGCACCCTGTGGAATGAGGGGAGGATTTTCAGGTGCGGGTATACCCGAGGGTCATGGGTCTGCGGGTCGGGTTGCGGGTCTAATCTAAATTTTTTCTCTTATGTAATATTGTCTATATTTTACTCTTTTTAACGTTTTACAAAACTTGTTTCTGTCCCCACCCACTTTTGATGATGTCACTTCTGGTTTGCAGCACCATCACTTCCTGTTTGATAGTGGTCGGCGGGTTGCAGATAAGGCAGTTGCAGGTCTGGGTCAGGTAGTGGATCAAAGTGGGTAAATATGTGGGTTGCGGGCTGCGAGTTCAGGTCAGGGTCTTAGAAATTGGTTCTGAGCAGGACACTAGCATAGATATCCCCCTATACCAAGCACAATTCAGCAGGAATAGCCCCCTAAATTTGCTCATAGTCTGTACAGAAAGATCCCATTAAACTATGGCAGCATAGGAATTCCCCTGTACTAAGCACAATTCAGCAGGAACAGCCCCCTAAGTTTGCTCATAGCTTGTACTGAGAAATACCATAAAACTATGGCAGCATAGGTATTCCTCTGTACTAAGCACAATTCAGCAGGAACAGTCCCCTAAGTTTTCTCATAGCCTGTAGAAAGGGGGCTGTTCCTACTGAATTGTGCTTAGTACAGGGAATACCTATGCTGCCATAGTTTTATGTGATCTCTCTGTACAGACTATGAGCAAACTTAGGGACTGTTCCTGCTGAATTGTGCTTAGTACAGGGGAATACCTATGCTGCCATAGTTTTATGTGATCTCTCTGTACAGACTATGAGCAAACTTAGGGACTGTTCCTGCTGAATTGTGCTTAGTACAGAGGAATACCTATGCTGCCATAGTTTTATGGGATCTCTCTGTACAGACTATGAGAACATTTAGGGATATGTTGCTACTGAATTGTGCTTAGCATAAAGCTATTGATTCTTGGAATTTGTGCCATTGCCGTGTTGGAAGGGTTGGAATAATCCAGGCTTCTCTGCACTGTTACAGCCAAGGACTAAAGGGCCTCACTATATTTATGATACCAGATTAGCTGCCATTGGGTCACACAGCCAACAGCGCAGGATTAGAACAGATCGAAGGAAGGTTTAAAGACAAAGATTAGGGATGTTGAGCCGCAGTGTCTCACAGGCAAAAAGGACGCCCAGGGCTGGTCTGGAGACGAGGGAATCAGATCAGCACAGAAGGCAAAGATTAAGAGACTGAAAATGTATCTGATAATATGCAGTGTGGGATTTAATAAGAAAATCCGAAGGAGTCAGGGAGAGGGTTCATTCTTCCACTGTACAATAAATAAGGGACATTACTATACACAGTGTGCAACGAGGTCACCGTGACACAGGCAATAGCAGGGAGTGCTCTAAAAGGAGAAGTAAAGCCTAACTAAAGAAGTAGGTAGAAATGTTTTACATTATGTTTTGGGCTTCTGTACCAGTCCAAGGCAACCCCAGCCCTTTAGCAGTAAAGATCTGTGTCTCCAAAGATGCCCCAGTAGCTGCCCATCTTCTTTTCTGCTGATTCACTGCACATGCTCTGTGCTGCTGTCACTTACTGAGCTTAGGGACCAACTCACAATATACAGTACAAATAGAATAGAAGTGTCACAATATAAGGCTGATTAGTAATTAATACACATAATTATTACATGGCAGCACAGAAACCAGTGCAATTAGCATCAGAATTTAATAATCAGCAAACCTGTAGCCTCAGCTTATATTACAGGGGAAGCTCATTTTCTGCTGGATAATTAGTGACGAACCCTAAGCTTAGCTTCTCAACAGCCAATCAGAGCCCACTGAGCATGTGAGTGTCACAGACACTTTCCAAGATGGTGACCCCCTGTGATATATATATATATATAATATATAAAAGTATACATGGGGGAGACAAATCACATAATAAATATATACACAATCATAGGACAAAGAGCTTAAGTGCTATGTGGTAAGAGACATAGTGGGAAGGAGGTCCTTGCCCCGGAGCGCTTACAGTCTAAGTGTGCCATTCTCTGCTTGCCCAGTGCTGCTTGTGTGTGCCATTCTCTGCTTACTCAGTGTTGCTTGTGTGTGCCCTTCTCTGCTTGCCCAGTGCTGATTGTGTGTGCCATTCTCTGCTTGCCCAGTGCTGCTTGTGTGTGCCATTCTCTGCTTGCCCAGTGCTGCTTGTGTGCCATTCTCTGCTTGCCCAGTGCTGCCTGTGTGTGCCATTCTGTGCTTGCCCAGTGCTGCTTGTGTGTGCCATTCTCTACTTGCCCAGTGCTGCTTGAGTGTGCCATTCGCTGCTTGCCCAGTGCTGCTTGTGTGTGCCATTCTCTGCTTGCCCAGTGCTGCTTGTGTGTGCGCCATTCTCTGCGTGCCCAGTGCTGCTTGTGTGTGCTATCTCTGCTTACTCAGTGCTGCTAGGGTGTGCCATTCTTTGCTTGCCCAGTGCTGCTTGTGTGTGCCATTCTCTGCTTGCCTAGTGCTGCTTGTGTGTACCATTCTCTGCTTGCTTTTTTGAGCACTTCCTGTTTTACACCCTTTTTTCCCCGATCACGCCTACTTCTGATGATGTCACTTCCTGTTTACAATGACAGCACTTCCTGTTTCTTGATGGTCAGCGGATCGGGTTGCGGATAAAGTACTTGCAGGTACTTGCGGGTCGGGTAGCGGGTTCCGGTCAAGTTTGGGTTTAACAAATTGGTTCCTCGCAGGAATCTAAACCCAAGGGGCAGATTAATCAAGGGTAGGATAGTAAATTCTAATTTGAATTTGAATCCCCCTATTCGAATGTAAATTCAAATATGAGATTTATCACACCTTGGCCAGTTCGAATATTCGCCACCTAAAAGTTGCCAAAATCATGTACAATGGCAGAGGTCAGTTGAGCCACTGGGAGATGTTATTAGCCTTCCTGACATTCAAGGGTTTTTTTCTGCGGAAAACGAGATTCGTACGAATCGAATATGAATTGAATTTTCGGGTTGGAACCAGTCGATCGAATATTAGACATTCAAATTTTTTCTTAAATAACCTCCCAGTGAAATTGTGAGTATAAAAAAAATACAAGAAATTCACAAGAATTCCAAATTCGACCTTTGATAAATGGGCCTCTAAATGTATCAATTTAGTAGGAATGCACCAAATCCAGGCTATTAGACATTCAAAATTTTTCTTTTATAACCTCCCAGTCAAATTGTGAGTATATTAAAATTACAAAAAATTCACATGAATTCGAAATTCGACCTTTGATAAATGGGCCTCCAAAGGATTCGGCCTTTTTCAGCACGATTCGGATTCGCTTGAATCCTTGTACCCAGCCTAACCGAATCCAAATCCTAATTTGCATATGCAAATTAGGGGTGGGGAGAGGCTTTTTGTCAAAAAACAAGTAAAAAATGTTTACCCCTTCCCACCTCTAATTTGGATATGCAAATTCGGATTTGGATCCGGTATTCGGCTGAATCTTTCTCAAAATAGTGGATTCGGTGCATCCCTACAATTTAGAACAGTTTACAGAGTCGGCGACCCCCCTCCCAGAGCTGTTTTAGAAGGTGAAAAATAAAACTTTACACTTCAATATTAGAAAAATGGTCACACATACAAAATAGAAAGTAACTGGAAGAATTCTTTATTTCTGGTGAACTATCTGAAACCAACTAGGTGTTTGAAGGTGAACAAACCCTTTAATATCACTATGATCATAAAAGATGCTAATGATGAGCCCACTTGGGCCTTACCACGTTTACAAGAAAGTGTCAGTTTGAGGATATGAAACATGAACACTGAAAGAAGGAAGAACGGAAATGTGAAATTCATGTTTTTCTGGAGGATGTAATTACCTTGATAAAAGCTCTTATTATCCTGTCGGCAAAGCAATCCTGACCACTAAGTGAGCTCGGCACATCCCTCCTGGGGGATCACGTCTCTGCCTGAATATAACTGCCGCCTAATCGGAGCGGTGAAGATGTTATCAGTCTACCGAAAACACTAGTGCTGCCAAACGCACCATCTCTAAACATTTACAAGCGCATATTTAATACAAACGAACAGCGAGCGCGGCTCAGATACACACACAAGAGGCAAACCTCCTCCTATTGCAAAGACTACTTAGCCGGCACTTTAAAGCGGCTCTGGAATTAGCTATTCTAAGCCCTTAAAGGGGATATAAACCTAAAAATAAAACTTTGCCTATTGAAAGAATCTGCAATACCAATCTGATATTAATATCTAATCTAATATTACATGTTTTCAGTGCTGATAACTGTTAGTATGATGTAGAGAGTGATATTCCGAGACAATTTGCAATTGGTTTTCATTTTTTATTATTTGTGGTTTTTGCGTTATTTAGCTTTTTATTCAGCGGCTCTCCAGTTTGCAAATTCAGCCATCCTGTTGCTAGGTTCCAAATTAACATAGCAACCATGCATTAATTTGAATAAGAGACTGGAACAGGAGAGGCCTGGATAGATGGAGGAGTAATAAAAAGTAGCAATAACAAAAAGTCAGTAGTCTTACAGAGCAATTGCTTTTGGAAGGGGTCAGTGACCCCCATTTGAAAGCTGGAAAGAGTCAAAAGAAGGCAAATAATTAAAATGTAAAAAAATAAATAAATGACAACCAATTGACAAGTTGCGTAGAACTGTATGTTTTAGTACATATTAAAAGTTAACTTAAAGGACCAGTAACACCAAAAAATTTAAGTATTTTAAAGTAATGAAAATATCATAGGGATGCACCGAATCCACTATTTTGGATTTGGCCGAACCCCTGAATCCTTCGCATAAGATTCGGCCGAATCATTCCGAACCCTAATTTGCATATGCAAATTAGGGGTGGGAAGGGGAAACCATTTTTTACTTCCTTGTTTTGTGACAAAAAGTCACGTAATTTCCCTCCCTGCCCCTAATTTGCATATGCAAATTAGGATTCAGATTGGCCAGGCAGAAGGATTCTGCCGAACCAAATCCTGGATTCGGTGCATCCCTAAAATATCATGTAGTGTTGCCCTGCACTGGTAAAACTGATGTGTTGCTGCAGAAACACTACTATAGTTCATATAAACAAGCTGCTGTGTAGCAATGGCGGAAATTGATAAAAAGGCTACGTCACAGGATAAATAGTAGATAACAGATAACACCATTATGTTCTACAAAGCTATCTGCTCTGTAACTTAAGTCTTTTCTCCTTTGAATGGCTGCCCCCATTGCTACACAGCAACTTATTTATATAAACTATAGTAGTGTTTCTGAAGCAAACACAGCAGTTTTACTAGTGCAGGGCAACACTGCATTATATTTGTATTACTTTAAAACAATTTCATTTTTTGATGTTACTTGTCCTTTAAAGGTGGACCACCCTTTTATAGGGGTGGTTCACCTTAAAGTTAACTTTTGATATGCAACAGAAAGGCCAATTCTAAGCAACTTTTCCTTTGGCCTGTATTATTTATTTTGTTATAGTTTAACTATTTGCCTTTTTCTTCTTATTTGTCCCAGATTTTAAAAGGGCCACTGGCAATATATATCAAACAAATGCTCTGTAAAGCTACAACTTTACTGTTATTGCGACTTTTATTACTCATCTTTCATCAGACCTCTCCTATTCATAGGTCAGTCTCTTATTCGAATCAGTGCGTGGTTGCTAGGGTAATTTGGACCCAGTGGCGTAACTAGATATTACTGGGCCCCACAGCAAATTATTTTTCAGGCCCCCAAAATGTTTAGAGGTTGACTTGTTTCTCCAATATTTATTGAAATTGTATATGAATTAGGGCCCCTATACCTCCTGGGCCCCCCTGCAGCCGCAGGGTCTGCTTCCTCTATAGTTACGCCCCTGCTTGGACCCTAGCGACCAGGTTGCGGAAACTGCAAACTGCAGGATAAAAAGCTAAATAACGCAAAAACCACAAATAATAAAAAATTAAAACCAATTGCAAATTGTCTCAGAATAAAACTCTCTACATCATACATAAGGGCACATTTACTTAGCTCGAGTGAAGGAATAGAATAAAAAATACTTCGAATTTCAATGTTTTTTTTGGCTACTTCGACTTCGAATCGGCCGATTCAAACTAAAAATCGTTTGACTATTCGACCATTCGATAATCGAAGTACTGTCTCTTTAAAAAAAAACTTCGACCACCTACTTCGCCACCTAAAACCTACGGAGCATCAATGTTAACAAATTTCTGATTGAAGGAAAATCGTTCCATCGATGGATTAAAATCCTTCGAATCGAAGGATTTAATCGTTCGATCGAATGAATTTTCCTACGATCGTTCAAACAAACGAATAGCGGTAAATCCTTCGACATTCGAAGTCGAAGGATTTTACTTCGACGGTCGAATATCGAGGGTTAATTAACCCTCGATATTCGACCCTAAGTAAATGTGCCCCAAACAGTTAATTTATAGGTGAACAACCCCTTTAATTACTGCCTTCTCTAAAGGTGGCCAAACACGGTGAGATCTACTCGTTTTGCGCCGTTGACCCCTTTAAAGATATTTGCAAATGTAATTGTCATTAAAAGCAGTGTCCATCTGTGACTTTCTGTTCTGTCAACTTTTCTGATGGTTTTGAAGCATTCTCACAGAAGTTAGCCGTTTTAAAGGACACAAACGATCCCTAGGGACCTGTGAGTTGGGTGCCCATGACCGAAGTGTACTCCAATTCCTCCAATAGCCACCTGTCATTCAATTATTTATATACTCACAGCTGTCCGTCCAACTGCCTTTAGGGAGTCAGACATGGGTATATGAATAATGACAACTTGCTGCGTTGGGAGCAGGTCAGGAGTGGGTGGGTTAAGCTTTTTGCTGACCCACTTATCACTAAAGGACACTCCAAAACATTTAGATAACAGAGCCTGCACGCTGGATGGAGAAAATATATAGAATTTTCTGAAGAATATGCCCCATCATGTTCTGTGCTGCTAACACCAGATACGGTGAGGATTATTCTTCAGAAAATACCATTTTTGCCCTATCCAGAGTGTGCCCTTTAAAGGAGAAGTAAACCCTAAAAATTAACATGGCTGAAAGTGTCATATTTTATATAGTGAACTTATTGCACGAGGCTAAAGTTTCAGCTTGTCAATAGCAGCAATGATCCAGGACTTCAAACTTGTCACAGGGGGTCACCATCTTGGAAAGTGTCTGTGACACTCACATGCTCAGTGGGCTCTGATTGGCTGTTGAGAAGCTAAGCTTAGGGCTCGTCACTAATTATCCAGCAGAAAATGAGCTTCCCTGGCTGTAATATAAGCTGATGCTACAGGTTTGCCGATTATTAAATTCTGATGCTAATTGCACTGGTTTCTGTGCTGCCATGTAGTAATTATGTGTATTAATTACTAATCAGCCTTATATTGTGACATTTCTATTCTATGTGTACTGTATATTGTGAGTGGCTCCCTAAGCTCAGTAAGTGACAGCAGCACAGAGCATGTGCAGTGAATCAGCAGAAAAGAAGATGGGGAGCTACTGGGGCATCTTTGGAGACACAGATCTTTACTGCTAAACGGCTGTGGTTGCCTTGGGCTGGTACAGAAACACAAAACATAATGTAGAACATTTCTACCTACTTCTTTAGTTAGGTTTTAGTTCTTCTTTAACAGAAATGGGAAGAAGTGTACAAGGCTAAATTTTGCGATGTTGTTTTAGGAGTCAGAACCAGACTGCTTTTAGGAGTCAGAACCGTTTACTGCTAAACGGCTGTGGTTGCCTTGGGCTGGTACAGAAACACAAAACATAATGTAGAACATTTCTACCTACTTCTTTAGTTAGGTTTTAGTTCTTCTTTAACAGAAATGGGAAGAAGTGTACAAGGCTAAATTTTGCGATGTTGTTTTAGGAGTCAGAACCAGAGAAGAGAAAGGGACAGACAACCACTGCTTCCGATAGCAATTTACATGTTCGCATAACTATAAACCCAGTGGGAACGAGGGATGAATGTATACTGGGAAGATGCTTACAACTGTATTTTTCTCTCAATATTTAATTTGAGGTTCTACATCCCCTTTAAATGAATATTGCAGTGAGACCAACACCCAGAGGTAATTAGAATGGAACACGCACTCCAGGAGCCAAGCGGTGCAGATAAAACTTGATTTTATTCCAAAATTGCTAAAATTTCCAATTGCACCTATGATTACGTATCTCTAGATCCGAAACGCGTTAGGACCTTGTTTTAGCAATTTTGGAATGAAATCTAAATTTATTATTAAAATCTAATTTTCTCAGCTCGGACAAATTTAATTGACCTGAAAACTCGAATCAAATTCGATTCAAATTGGAAAAACGTGAAAATCCTTTAAATACTTTGTATCTCGAGAGAATTAGCCTATGATTAAGTGTCCCTGTGTGACACGAAACGCATCAGGCTTTATCCTTTGAGACATAATGGAAAATAAAGAATTATATATTTTTTATACTTCATTTTTGGCTCTTGGATTCTACTTTTGATGGACGTTCCGGAGTGGTGCCTGCCTATTACTGAATTGTAGTAGAAAAACTTGAATGAAATTAAAAAATTTTTAAAAAACTGAAAGGCTGCAAACATCGCCAAATTGATCCCAGGACATCTCCCATTGACTTATACACCAATTCGGCAGGTTTATGGTGACGAATAGTCGAATTTGCGTTCTTAAAGGGCCAGAATGATAAATCTCAAGATTCGAAATAAAATTTAATTGAGTTTGGATAATTCATAATTCGAATTTGAGTTCTGACGGAAAAAAAAATTTAAATTAGAATTTTCACTTTGACCCTTAATTAATCTGCCCCTAGTGTTCCCAGTAACTCCAATATCAGACGCAGCTGTAGAGTCAGAGAAGAGCCGCTCTCCCATGTATTACACACAAATGTACATAAAAGGCTGTCTCAGCAGGACAGACAGACCATATGTTTTGCTGGGTGTGTACAGATAAACTCGACAGATAAATACAAGACAGGGATGCCTTTAAGTAAAGGTCAAACAAACCCCAGCGCTAATAAAAGTACATGAAACACATAGAACTGCCACTGGACTTAAATTGCAATAAACGCTTTAATTTTTAAACAAAGAATTCTAGATGCGACTCCCTCTCTGAACGGACAGATCTCTACACGTGGAGCCTGATCAATCTCTCCTGCGGGTTCATAAGCAAGAAGTCAATTAGAGGCGACTAATTATAGGAAGCCGGGTTCAAGTCATTTATCGAAAGAATGCAGAATATTGATTCCATGCTAAGGATTAATCCATATTCTAAATGCTCTATTTCCAGGAATAACTGAATTGAAGTTCTGTAATGTACATATACACAAAAAGTTTTCTTAGTTGTGTTTTAATTATTTGCCGCTTTTAAACGAAGGGGGTCACTGACCCCGGCAGCCAAAAATCTATTGCTCTGTGAGGCTACAGTTTTATTGTTACTGCTACTTTTTATTCAGCCCCTCTCCTATTCATCTTTCTGTCTCTCTTTCATACCGCTGCCTGGTTGCTAGGGTAATTTGGACCCTAGCAACCAGCTGCTGAACAAAAACTACAAAAATTAAAAACCAACAGCAAATTGCCTGCACTAGAATTTGATTTAAAGGTGTTCTACCCCTTTAACAGAACAAATTCTTTGATACCCGAAGTTTTGTTTGCCTTTAACACATCAGCTGCAGAGGAGAGAACTTCTATGGCCTGTGTTTACCTATCTCTATTTGCACAAGCCTGCAATACCACAAGATCTAAAGAACATATTCAACTCACGATAATCCATGTTTTGTTGTATTTGAGAGGATAGCAGAATAGGGTGATCCCATCGCTGGTATGAATGTATCAGATGAGACACGCTTGGAAATTGGGACAAACTAGTCGTAAGTACAGTAATATAAATGTTCACTCACAGCTTCAGACCCCACAGGTCAATACCTGACCCAATAGCCCAGGGAATTATTTTGCTGCACTACAGTAAAGCAGTAAGTGAATCTGTACTCTAAACCTAAAATAAGGCCTTTCTTTATTCAGATTGATTTGGAAGTCAGTCTATGTCAGAGAATGCGAAACGCAGGAACAAACAGAGCACATCTCTGTATATAAAGGGAACGAGAAAGGGGTCAGTGACCTGGAAAGACCTCCTGTTTAGGATACACAGTAGATAACAGATAAGTACTACTATAGTTTATATAAACAAGCTGCTGTGTAGCCATGGGGGCAGTTATTCAAGCACAGGATACACAGTAGATAACAGATAAGTACTACTATAGATTATATAAACAAGCTGCTGTGTAGCCATGGGGGCAGCCATTCAAGCACAGGATACACAGTAGATAACAGATAAGTACTACTATAGTTTATATAAACAAGCTGCTGTGTAGCCATGGAGGCAGCCATTCAAGCACAGGATACACAGTAGATAACAGATAAGTACTACTATAGTTTATATAAATGAGCTGCTGTGTAGCCATGGATAGCAGCTTGTTTATACAAACTATAGTAGTACATATCTGTGCTTTAATGGCTGCCCCCATGGCTACACAGGAGCTTGTTTATATAAACTATAGTAGAACTTATCTGTGTAGCCATGGGGGGGGGGGCAGTCATTCAAGCACAGGTTACACAGTAGATAATATATAAGTACTAGTATAGTACTAAAAAGATTTTTCACCCTTACGATTATGTGAAAATAATGTTAAAAACATGGCAAAAATGCATATTTCTATATTCTGTTTTGACCCATCTCACTTTAGTAAATACAGGAGCTGCACGAATTCTGGCTCCAAACAAATGTATTAGCAATTTTACGTCAGGGAGAGCCATGTTGAAAAAGTGAATTAATTCTACTCATGATGAAGGAGAAGCCGCTCTCTGTGCCTCCACTGAAAGCACGTATGAATTATTCATTCTCTTTGTCTGCAAACTAAAGGAGAGACAAGAAGCACAGAAAGAAAACAGCAGATAAAGAACACGTGGGGGCTGCTATCCCTAACACGGCCACACGCCAAACCAATTTGTTCTGAGATCCTGATAAGAAACACAAAGCACAGAATCTCCTTGAAACTCACACGTGTAATGAGTGTAACCAGGGGTTAAAGGGGAACTTCCTGCATAATGAAAGAAAATGTCATTATAACTGAATTGATGCACCGAATCCAGGGTTTGGCCTTTTTCAGCAGGATTCATGTTCTGCCGAATCGAATCAGAATCCAAAAAAAAAAAATCACTTTTCATCACACTTTTTCATAGCTTTATTTTACGTTCTCCCCCCCCCCTCTTTTCCATAATTTACATAAGCAAATTAGGGTTCCTATTCGGTTCAGTATTCAGCAGAAAATGAGGTTGAACTAGGCAGCCATCTCTTTAAAGGAGAACTAAACCCTAAAAATGAATGTGGCTAAAGATGCCATATTTTATAAAGTGAACTTATTGCACGAGGCTAAAGTTTGAGCTTGTCAATAGCAGCAATGATCCAGGACTTCAAACTTGTCACGGGGGGTCACCATCTTGGAAAGTGTCTGTGACACTCACATGCTCAGTGGGCTCTGATTGGCTGTTGAGAAGCTAAGCTTAGGGCTCATCACTAATTATCCAGCAGAAAATGAGCTTCCCCTGTAATATAAGCTGATGCTACAGGTTTGCTGATTATTAAATTCTGATACTAATTGCGCTGGTTTCTGTGCTGCCATGTAGTAATTATCAGTATTAATTACTAATCAGCCTTATATTGTGACATTTCTATTCTATGTGTACTGTATATTGTGAGTGGGTCCCTAAGCTCAGTAACTGACAGCAGCACAGAGCATGTGCAGTGAATCAGCAGAAAAGAAGATGGGGAGCTACTGGGGCATCTTTGGAGACACAGATCTTTACAGCTAAAGGGCTGTGGTTGCCTTGGGCTGGTACAGAAACACAAAACATAATGTACAACATTTCTACCTACTTCTTTAGTTAGGCTTTACTTCTCCTTTAAGTTAACTTTTAGTATGTTATAAAATGGCCAATTCTAAGCAATCTTTCAACTGGCTGTCATTATTTATCATTAGGGATTCGGCCTTCTTCAACAGGATTCAGATGCGGCCGAATCCTTCTACCCTGCTGAAGCAAATGCTAATTTGCATATGCAAATTAGGAACGGGGAGAGAAATCGTGTGACTTTTTGTCACAAAACAAGGAAGTAAAAAATGCTTTCCCCTTCCCACATCTAATTGGCATATGCAAATTAAGATTCGGTTCAGTATTCAGCCAAATCTTTCGAAAAGGAATCAGGGGTTTGGTCGAATCCAAAATAGTGGATTGGGTGCATCCCTATTTATCTTATATAGTGGCAAATTCTAAGCAACTTTTCAACTGGTTGCCATTATTTATCTTTTATAGTTTTATTAATTATTTGGCGGTCTGTGATGCAAAGGGGGGCGGAGCCACGCAGTGATGCAAAAAGGGGCAGAGCAACATGTGTGATGGACAGAAACCTGAAAAAAAAAGGTAAGTAATGAGCGAATTGGGGGCGGGTCAAGGCCTTTTCTTTCCAGATTTCCAATGGGGGTCACTGACCTCCAACTAAAAAGCAAACGCTCTGTAAGGCTACAAATGTATTGTTATTGCTACTTTGTATTACTCATCTTTCTATTCAGTCCCTCTCCTATTCATATTCCATTCTATTATTCAAAGCAATGTATAGTTGCTACGGTAATTTGGATCCTAGCAATCTCTTTATTGATAGAGCACACTGAAACATCAACAAACAAACAAAGATTTACACATCGTGCTAGAAAAGGCGGTTTGGCTACATTCTATACGAGGGGATGCGATTTTCATTTCATTCAGCCTATTGGGTTTATTTAATGTTTACATGATTTTCTAGTAGATTTAAGGGATGAAGATCCAGATTATGGAAAAATCCATTATCCAGAAAACCAAGGTCCTGAGCATTCTGGATAATAGGTCACATACCTGTACTACTGACTCACAGCATGGTTGGATTGTTTGCAGGAGGAAATGTTTGGCTGAGGAAGCACACTAATGAACCATATGTAGCATTTATATGAACGATTGGAAAAGCAGGAAATGAAAAAGGAAGTCCTTACTTCCTCATCTGCTGACAGACCATAAACTGGGTGACACAGTGCATTGGCTCATGACACTTTCAAACCTCCCCAGTTTCATAGCCGACTGATATCCACTGTTTTTAAATATTGGTCGACCACCATACCCATAACATTATGAATGAATAGTATTTATTCGTGTATGATCTCATTTAAGGCATATGAGCCTCTATCAGGAACCATGGAACCTGCACCCAAGGAGGCCCCAGCTAATAACCCAGTGGTCACCTAAGCAGAGGGCCCTGCCAACAAGTAGAATGAAGCCCCAGTGGAAAAACAAAATGGACTGCAGGTTCAAAACCTAATCCACCCCTAGCTATGCCCATGCAAAACTGATGGCAGCCCTGGGTGGTGCCAAAACACCTCCACGACTTGCTGGAAGTGCCAGGAGTCTTCATTTAGGAGTACCAACCACTAATAAGTCAGCCACTATAACGCCAGCCACTAAAAAGTCAGCCACTAATACGCCAGCCACTAATACGCCAGCCACTAATACGTCAGCCACTAATACGTCAGCCACTAATACGTCAGCCATTAAGGGCTGACGTTTGCGTGGCTGTCAAATTAATTAATGGCTGATGATTACTAATTACTAATACGCCAGCCACGACTTGCTGGAAGTGCCAGGAGTCTTCATTTAGGAGTACCAACCACTAATAAGTCAGCCACTATAACGCCAGCCACTAAAAAGTCAGCCACTAATACGCCAGCCACTAATACGTCAGCCATTAAGGGCTGACGTTTGCGTGGCTGTCAAATTAATTAATGGCTGATGATTACTAATTACTAATACGCCAGCCACTACTATGCCAGCCACTACTACGCCAGCCACTAAGGGCTGACGTTTACGTGGCTGTCGAATTAATTAATGGCTGATGATTTAGTGGCTGACGTATAAGTGGCTGGCGCCAGACACTAATACGTCAGCCACTTAATCATCAGCCACTAATTAATTTGACAGCCACGCAAACGCCAGCCACTAATGCGTCAGCCACTAATGCGTCAGCCACAAAATCGTCAGCCATTAATTAATTCGACAGCCAAGCAAACGTCAGCCACTAATGCGTCAGCCACTAATAGACTAGCCACACAACATAAAAATGCCATGTCTGGCCTTGGCCTTAGTAGCTTGTGTATTAGTGGCTAGTCTATTAGTGGCTGACGCATTAGTGGCTGACGTGTTTCTCTAGCTAGAAGCGATGTAAATTAACCGGTTAAATGGATTCTGCTATGTGTGAGTGTATAAAGACTGGACTGCGCTGTGTTCATCTTACAACATATTTTTATTTTAAAGGATCAGTAGATACAGCATGGCATCAAAGTACAGGTATGGGATCAGTTATCTGGAAACCCATTATCCAGAAAGCTCCAAATCCAGGTTTTTAAAAATGATTTCCTTTTTCTCGAATAATAAAACAGTCCCTTGTGATCCAAACTAAGATATAATTAATCCTTATTGGGTTTATTTAATGTTTAAATGATTCTCTAGTAGAGTTAAGGTATGAAGATCCAAATTACGGAAAGAAACGTTATCCAGAAGACCCCATGTCCTGAGCATTCTGGATAACAGGTCCCTTGCCCGTATAACTAGCAACAGTTCATAATTTGATAAATGTTTGCAACAGCAGAGGTTGACGGAACATATTCTCTACTGGCTTTACAGCTTGTGAATCACCCAAACTGTCACAGCGAATAACAGGCAGTTTCCATTAAAGGGGCGGTTCCCCTTTAAGTTAACTTTTAATATATTAGAATGTCTTATTCTAAGTAACTTTTAAATTGGTCTTCATTATTTATTTTTTTTATACTATTTTTGAATGAATGCGAATCGCGTTTTTTCATTTTAGCCGGCACAGAGTGGGGAGATTGGTCGCCGCAAAAACGAGGCGATTAGTCGCCAGGCGACCAAATCTCCCCAAAACGCGTGTGGCTTGACCCTAAGGCTACATATGTATTGTTATTGCTACTTTTTATCCCTCATCTTTCTATTCAGGCCTCTCCTATTCATATTTCAGTCCCTTATTCAAATCAATGCATGGTTGCTGGGGTCATTTGATGATCCTGCAAACTGGAGAACAAAAAGGGGCGGTCTGTGATGCAAAGGGGGGCGGAGCCACGCAGTGATGCAAAAAGGGGCAGAGCAACATGTGTGATGGACAGAAACCTGAAAAAAAAGGTAAGTAATGAGCGAATTGGGGGCGGGTCAAGGCCTTTTTTAAAGGGATACTGTCATTGGAAAAAAAAATTTTTTTCAAAATAAATCAGTTAATAGTGCTGATCCAGCAGAATTCTGCACTGAAATCCATTTCTCAAAAGTGCAAACAGATTTTTTTATATTCAATTTTGAAATCTGACATGGGGCTAGACATATTGTCAATTTCCCAGCTGCCCCAAGTCATGTGACTTGTGCTCTGCTAAACTTCAATCACTCTTTACTGCTGTACTGCAAGTTGGAGTGATTATCACCCCCTCCCTTTTCCCCCCAGCAGCCAAATAAAAGAACAATGGGAAGGTAACCAGATAGCAGCTCCCTAACACAAGATAAGAGCTGCCTGGTAGATCTAAGAACAACACTCAATAGTAAAAACCCATGTCCCACCGAGACACATTCAGTTACATTGAGAAGGAAAAACAGCAGCCTGCCAGAAAGCATTTCTCTCCTGAAGTGCAGGCACAAGTCACATGACATGGGGCAGCTGGGAAATTGACAAAATGTCTAGCCCCATGTCAGATTTCAAAATTGAGTATAAAAAAATGTGTTTGCTCTTTTGAGAAATGGATTTCAGTGCAGAATTCTGCTGGAGCAGCACTAGTAACTGATTCATTTTGAAAAAAACATGTTTTCCCATGACAGTATCCCTTTAAGGGTATTACAAATTACATTGCCTGTAAATCTGTAATACCGGCCCGGCCTTGGCAGGTGTTTTACCGGCTAGGCCGGTAAAATACGGGCCGGGTGGTCCACGAGCCTAAAACTGGCCATACACCGTAAGATCGGCTCACTTGGAAAAGTTGCCAATAAACAGCCAATTTTGATGGTTCAATAGTTTGCTCCTGGGCCAACACCGTTTATCTTCCGTGACTTCACTCCTCCATTGTAAATACCCCCACCATAGTAGTATAGGAATTTGACTACATTGCCTTCAAATAGCGAGTCCTTCTTTCGACACAGTGTCCAACACATGACAGGCTGCTGACGGACGCTGTGCTGTTCTTGATAAGAGTGGAACGTGGCTGGTTCCGTTGATAAGATTCCCCAGTGCAGCATTTACACAGGCACTAGAGACCTTCATAAGAACTTATTCTATGTACTATGACTAGTACCGGAGGGTATGGAATGCGTGGGGTGGATCATTTGAGGGTCAGTATGTACCAATTTTTTATCTCGTCAACTTAATAAAAAATAAAAAAAATTGACTTTTATAATGAGTGGTTCACGGGCTTGTGTTTTAATCAATTTTTGAGAGTGCCCTGGGAGCCGGGGTGAAATCCCAGAACCTATATTCCCCTGTGTGGACTGGCAATTTGGACTGCCCCTACATTTTTCAAAGAGGTCCTGTAGAAGTCAATGGCAGAGATCCTACTTGCAATTTGCATGATAATCCAAACATTTCAGGCTTTTCTAACGAATTCACAAAAAAAAAAAACAGATTTTTTCAGGCATCAAATCCGAAAAATTTGGTATTCATGCAACAATCCGAAAAAAATCTTTGTTTTCCCCGAACCAAATATTTGTGTGATTTTTTTAAAGGGGTGGTTCACCTTCAAACAACTAGTTGTTTTTAGATAGATCACCAGAAAGAAAAACTTTTTCCAATTACTTTCTTTTTTCTATGCGAGACCGGTTTTCTAATATTGAAGTGTAAAGTGTCATTTTTCACCTTCTAAAGCAGCTCTGGGAAGGGGGGGTCGCCGACCCTGTAAACTTTTCTAAATTGATACATTTCTTATGTTTGTTCCTGCTGAGCAGAATCTCTGGGTTTCATTACAGGCAGCTGTTAGAATTGATACAATAGTTGCTGATACTTCAGAGATGCTGCTGAGAAATGGATCAACTAAATGTTGCAAAATTGTAACAGTTCAGAGTCTGCACCTGAATTACTGAACTGCCAGACTCAAACACCAGAGACACGAACATTCAACTTAAAGGGATAGTGTCATGGGAAAAAAAGATTTCAAAATGAATCAGTTAATAGTGCTGCTCCAGCAGAATTCTGCAGTGAAATCGATTTCTCAAAAGAGCAAACAGATTTTTTTATATTCAATATTGGAATCTGACATGGGGCTAGACATTTTGTCAATTTCCCAGCTGCCCCTGGTCATGTGACTTGTGCCTGCACTTTAGGAGAGAAATGCTTTCTGGCAGGCTGCTGTTTTTCCTTCTCAATGTAACTGAATGTGTCTCAGTGGGACATGGGTTTTTACTATTGAGTGTTGTTCTTAGATCTACCAGGCAGCTGTTATCTTGTGATAGGGAGCTGCTATCTGGTTACCTTCCCATTGTTCTTTTGTTTGGCTGCTGGGGAAGGAAAGAGAGGGGGTGATATCAGTCCAACTTGCAGTACAGCAGTAAAGACTGATTGAAGTTTATCAGAGCACAAGTCACATGACTTGGGGCAGCTGGGAAATTGACAATATGTCTAGCCCCATGTCAGATTTCAAAATTGAATATTAAAAAATCTGTTTGCTCTTTTGAGAAATGGATTTCAGTGCAGAATTCTGCTGGCGTAGCACTATTAACTGATTCATTTTGAAAAAAAATGTTTTTCCCATGACAGTATCCCTTTAACTTAGATTTTGGATAAACAGTAAAAAATAAATAATGTAAAGTAATTGAAAAAAAGTATTTATTTCTGGGGAACAATCTGAGGACAACTGAACTGAAAGAGTGTTTGGAAAGTAAACAACCCCTTTAATGATAAATAAGGGTAAATCATGAATTCTAGTTTGGTGGGACTTTTATTTATTTAAAACATAAGAAAAATTTGGATTTTGATAAATAACCCCCTGAATGTCAGTTCTGCAACACATTTAGCAGACCCCATTAGCTTGAGGCTTTGGCCCACTGCCATTTACAGTCCAATATGAGAACAACGCAGAGAGAAGTGTTGAGAACTGTTCCTTTTCAATAAGAGACACAAGCAACAAAGAGTTTTAAGAATAAGATTTTGTGTTGCATCACTGGCAAAGTTTGGGACTTGGTATTTGTGTTTTTTAACATTTTTTAATCTTTTAAGCCATTGTAGTGCCACAGATTGTAAAATCTACAGATTCTGTCATGGGGAAAACAAGTTTTTTTTCAAAATGCATCAGTTAATAGTGCTGCTCCAGTAGAATTCTGCACTGAAATCCGTTTTTCAAAAGAGCAAACCTATTTTTTTTATATTTAATTTTGAAATCTGACATGGGGCTAGATATATTTACAGTTTCCCAGCTGCCCCCAGTCATGTGACTTGTGCTCTGATAAACTTCAGTCACTCTTTACTGCAAGTTAGAGAGATATCACCCGCTCCCTTTACCCACCAGCAGCCCATCAGCGGAACAATGGAAAGGTAACTAGATAACAGTTCCCTGGTAGATACGAGAATAGCATTCTATAGTAAAAATCCAAGTCCCACTGTGACTCCTTCAATTGCATTGAGTAGGAGAAAAAATTGCTTGTCAGAAAGCAGTTCCATCATGAAGTGCTAGCTCTTTCTAAAAGCACATGACCTGAGATGGCTGCCTACACACCAATATTACAACTATAAAAAAAGTTGGTTCAGGAATGTCGAGTGGATTATTTGCAGTGTAAACAATGCAATTTAGAAATAAAAACGAAATCATAAAAATCATGACAGAATCCCTTTACAGCCTTGTATTGTCAATGCCAAAGATGATTCCGGTTTCCTCTTTGATTCAATCCATGTTCAAAGACCACCAACATATACAGGGTTATATACATTGCCAGATACTCTTATTTGAAGAAGTTGCCCAATGAGCAGATCAGGGCCCAATTTGGCCACCCTCGTGCTGGGTCATATAGGGGGGCCAACGATCGGACCATACAGAGGGGTCTAGAGGTCTTCTAGTTGAGGACTACATCAACACGTACTTGCGGCTTTCGTCAGATGGGCAAATTAAATCGGTTCAACTGATAGGTGGACAACTTTTGGCCAGTTTTTTTAAAGCGTATTCACTATATTTACAATGCGGACTAGAGTCCTGCGCGGAACCAATTTCTAAGAGCCGGATACGACCCAAACCTGCATGTTTACCCACTTTGATCCACTACCCGACCCGCAACTGCCTTATCCGCAACCTGCCGACCACCATCAAACAGGAAGGGATGGTGCTGCAAACCGGAAGTGATGTCATCAAAAATGGCCGGGGACAGAAACAAATTTTGTAAAACTTTAAAAGGAGTAAATTATAGACAATATTACAGAAAATAAGAAATTTAGATGAGACCAGAAGCCCGACCCACGGCTATACCCGCACCTGAAAATCTTCCCCTCATTCCGCAGGGTGCCCACTTTTTTGCGGGTAACCCACGGGTATCCGACCTGCTGCAGGACTCTAATGTGGACTATCTACCCAGACATGAGCTTTTTTAGCAAGTGCCCACAGTTCATGTTTAAATTATCATATCCATTATTATAATTAATAGGGATGCACCGAATCCACTATTTTGGATTCGGCCAAATCCTTTGCAAAAGATTCGGCCTAATACCGAACCGAATCCTAATTTGCATATGCAAATTAGGGGTAGGAAGGGATAAAAAAAAAATTTACTTCCTTGTTTTGTGACAAAAAGTCACATGAGTTTCCTCCCCGCCCCTAATTTGCATATGCAAATTAGGATTCGGATTCGGTTCGGCCGGGCAGAAGGATTCGGCCGAATCCAGCTGAAAAAGGCTGAATCCTGGCCGAATCCCAAACTGAATCCTGGCCGAATCCCGAACCGAATCGTGGATTTGGTGCATCCCTAATAATTTATTTATACACTCGCCTACACATCATCCATCGCTTTAGAGCATTCACATTAAGATGTCTGCGTGTTATTGTACTTAATGATGAATGCAACTTGGAAAAAAGAATCTAATAAGCACTAGGAAGCCCGTTTAGAACAACAAATCATTTAATGGTTGTCTCTAGGAACACTGAACTGTTGTAGGATACACAGACAACAGGACAATACTACTCACTGACACGGGGCTGAACTTTTGTATGGAAATAGCCCGGGCCCTTCAGAGATCATAAACAAGCACCGTATAGTGTGTTTAACAGCCCTGTACTTGCCAAAGGACCTTGTGTATCCCGAGGGTTAAAAATAGACTGGTGACAGCAGAAAGCCCAGCATCTGATTTCTCCCAGAGGATGAATCACTTGAGGCTTGATATGCGCCCAACACCCAACCAGCACCCGCCCAGCACCCAACAGCACAGGGAGCAATGGCAGTGAGAAGAACCCACTGCAACAATTATCAGTTTGGGATAAAATGCTACACGTATTGAATAAACAGTACAACTCCTATTAGTTACACACATTCAAAAGGAATTCATTTTGGAAGCTTTTCATGAAAATCCGGCCACAAATGGTCCCTAGAGAATTCGAGTGTCGCCCATGAGACAAGGCTGCCCCGCGGATATGAATAAATACGAATATCTCCAGTGATAACGCTCCTTGTATCAGTGTAGTGATTGTTTATGGCGGCCAGCAGAATCATAAAGCCTGCTCATAATGAAGGTATACTTTCCCTTTAAAGGGGTTGTTCACCTTTAAAATTAACTTTTAGTATGACGTAGAGAGAGTGATACAATTGACAATTGGCAATCACTTTTAGGGTTTTTGAATTATTGCGTTTTTTATTCAGCAGCTTTCCAGTTTGCAGTTCCGGCTATCTGGTTGCTAGGGTGCAATCTACAATAGCAACCATGCACTGACTTGAATAAGAGACTGGAATATGAATAGGAGAAATAATCTATGAGGATTATTTACTAAAATCCGAATTTATCTAAAATTTTATTTCTAAAAAAAACAAAATCCCATGCCCCATTTTAGCTTATTTATTAACAAATCAGACCATGGAAAAACGTTAAAATCGAGCGAAGCTCTTAATCACTTGGATTTTTCAGGCTTTGCCCCATATTGCTTGACTTTAGGGATGCATCGAATTCACTATTTTGGATTCGGCCGAACCCCTGAATCGTTCGTAAAGGATTCGTTCAAATACCGAACCGAATTCGCATATGAAGAGTAGGGGTGGTAAGGGGAAAACATTTTTTACTTCCCTGTTTTGTGACAAGTCACATGCTTTCCCTCCCCACCCCTAATTTGCATATGCAAATTAGGATTCCGATTCGGTTCGGCTGGGCAAAAGGATTCAGCTAAAAAAGGCTGAATTTCTGAACTGAATCCTGGATTCGGTGCATACCGACCTGACTTGTTTGGGCTTTTTTCCCCAAAAATCGCTCTATTTTTTATGCCCAAAGACACCTAAAAAGTCATATTTTCGGGCTAAACCCAGCGCAGACCACAAAAAATTGAGATAGGTGCCTCTTCCATTGACTTATACAGGACATCAACAGGTCTGAGATAGAGGATTTTGGATTTGGGCTTTTTGCATCATCGGGATATAATAAATCTCAAAAATTTATCCCTCTAAAAATTTGAGTTTTCTAGTGAAAAAAACTCAAATTTTTTGAGATTTTAATAAAAAAAAAAAAAAAAACCCTAAGGAGGTATATACGAGATGTATTCAGGTACATTCAACTGCTTTTCAGTGGGGTTAAGAATAATGTGGGTGCAAGTTACAGGAGCCTGGGAGAGGGCTCCCCAAAAAAAGTCAAAGTCCCGTTTGTAGGTTATGGAGAGGACTTGCAGGGGGGTGGTTAGGGTGGATTATGGCTGGAGTTTCAGAATAAGAAGATGTAGTTGAGACATGCCAGCCCAAACCATGCATAGGGCATTACTATTTTCCATTGGGGCCCCATACTACTTAATGCCAGGGCTCACTTCCCAGGAAGAAAAGTTGACCAAAGGGCTAACAATTAGGAACTCCATTAGGGGGGAGCCTGCTAACTTAATAGTATGGAGGGGCTCATAATTACTTATGGTGGTCCCTGAGGGGGTGGAGGCAATAAGGCAACTGGCAAAAAGCCATTCAAGTTGACATGTATGCAGAATATTTGGACATTTTTAAAAGGAGATCCATGAGGACCCCAGCGGAATGGGGGTCCTCTGCCTAAACTGGTGACTCCACAAACCTGCAGTTTAGCAATTTGCTTGTCTGGCCCTTTAACACTTTTTGGCCCATGAGTATGACCAGATCTACCAGACAATCACTGAAAAAAATAATAAGAATATTCAACACTTTTCTGTAGCAGCCCCTAGATTTGTAGGTCATTCATTCTCTAGGAAGATGTGCAATGAGATTATTATGGCTCCGGGCGCAACATGCATTGTTTGGAATAGTCAACAGCCCAATGACATTTTACCAACTGCAGAGAAGCTTGCAATCTAAATGACAATTCGTTCATCGATATATACTGTCAGCATTTGCACTGGCATTTAGGGGTGCTTCACCTTTGACTTAACTCTTGGGGGCCTATTTACTTAGTTCGAGTGAAGGAATAGAGGAAAAAAAGTTCGAATTTCGAATGGTCGAATATGGCTACTTCGACCATTGAATGGGCTACTTCGACCACGACCTTCGACTTTGAATCGAACTTAAAATCGATCGACTATTCGACCATTCGATAGTCGAAGTACAGTCTCTTTAAAAAATACTTCGACCCCCAACTTCGCCACCTAAAACCTACCGAGGCCAATACTAGCCTATGGGGAAGGTCCCCATAGGCTTCCTAACAATTTCCTGATCGAAGGAATATCCTTCAATCGATGGATTAAAATCCTTTGAATCGTTCGATTCAAAGGATTTAATCGTTCGATCTAGGGATGCACCGAATCCACTATTTCGGATTCGGCCGAACCCCCGAATCCTTTGTGAAAGATTCGGCCGAATACCGAACATAATCTGAACCCTAATTTGCACATCGACCCTAGGTAAATGTGCCCCTTAGTGTTTTAATGGCTTCTACAATCTACTGTACTTCAAGGTTCCAACAGACGCAGCCTGAAACGCAACCACGGGAATAAGATGTTCTGTGTAACTGGTAAACACAGCACAGTCAGGTGGTTCAGTCCAACCCAGAGAGACTGGAAATATATTTGTTCCCTACTGGGACTCACACTGCAAATAAGCCCAGTCTCAATGCTACAAAAACATTATCCTCAACTTGTTCAGTAATGGATCTGTAACTTAAATAAATAGAACAGCGGGACGGGCAGGAAAATGCTCTGACGCTTTATAAACAACAAAGGCTGATGCACCTCGGCCTCATACAAAACATTTCTCCGGCGAGATCTCCAGAGATACAGGGAGGAGGCGCATTTATATTAACCAGCACCAACGTGTTATTTTGCATGAGGTATAATCTTACAAATTAGCTGTAACTGCATAACAATGGAGCCAGAGTTTAAACAGCGATAAATGGCCAAACAATCTGTCCCCAAGGTCATATACATAGTGAGAGATTTCATTCCTTCACATCATGAACGTTACAGGGCCGGATCACTTGGGATTTACTGTGCTCATATTAATGCACACACTCTCTGGTTCCAGGGGTACCCAGGGCACAAATAAGCACTCACCCCAAATCTCCCCCTAACTGGCCTTCAGACTGGGCCCCCTTAGCTCATAACAAGGTTACAGATATATAGAAACATTGGGGTAAAAGTCACCCTGCTATAGTTCCAGGGGTACCCAGGGCACAAATAAACACTCACCCCAAATCTCCCCCTAACTGGCCTTCAGACTGGGCCCCCTTAGCTCATAACAAGGTTACAGATATATAGAAACATTGGGGTAATAGTCACCCTGCTATAGTTCCAGGGGTACCCAGGGTACAAATAAGCACTCACCCCAAATCTCCCCCTAACTGGCCTTCAGACTGGGCCCCCTTAGCTCATAACAAGGTTACAGATATATAGAAACATTGGGGTAACAGTCACCCTGCTATAGTTCCAGGGGTACCCAGGGCACAAATAAGCACTCACCCCAAATCTCCCCCTAACTGGCCTTCAGACTGGGCCCCCTTAGCTCATAACAAGGTTACAGATATATAGAAACATTGGGCTAACAGTCACCCTGCTATAGTTCCAGGGGTACCCAGGGCACAAATAAACACTCACCCCAAATCTCCCCCTAACTGGCCTTCAGACTGGGCCCCCTTAGCTCATAACAAGGTTACAGATATATAGAAACATTGGGGTAACAGTCACCCTACTATAGTTCCAGGGGTACCCAGGACACAAATAAGCACTCACCCCAAAGCTCCCCCTAACTGGTCTTCAGACTGGGCCCCCTTAGCTCATAACAAGGTTACAGATATATAGAAACATTGGGGTAACAGTCACCCTGCTATAGTTCCAGGGGTACCCAGGGCACAAATAAGCACTCACCCCAAATCTCCCCCTAACTGGCCTTCAGACTGGGCCCCCTTAGCTCATAACAAGGTTACAGTTATATAGAAACATTGGGGTACCAGTCACCCTGCTACTGTAACCAATTTCCCAAGCCAGATAACATAGAGGTATAACTATGACTCAGTACAAATAATAAGACAGGTAGCTCGGGCTGGAAACAATTCTCATGGAAAGGTGTTTACGCCCCATGACAGCTAACGAGGCAGATATATTCCAAGAGATGCTAATTATGACAGCGCCTTTAATGCCAGCCCCCTGCACACTAAAGAAGAAGAAAGCAGGGCAAGGCCAACTGATGTTAACCCATGATACTCAAGAAGAGGGCTGTCAAAAATGAAAAAACAACTAGCTGTAAAACTACAACTCCCAGCATTGTCAAGTCACATACCAAGGACTTTGAATAACACAGACCTTAAAGGGGTGCTTCACACTCTTAGTATGTTATATAGAATGGCCTATTATAAACAATGTTTCAATTGGTCTTCATTATTTTAAAGTATTTGCTTTCCTTTTCTGACACTTTCGAGCTTTCAAATAGGGGGGGTCACTGACCCCATCTAAAAAAAAAAATGCTCTGTAAGGCTACACATGTATTGTTACTTTTTATTACTTTTCTTTCTATTCAGGTGCTCTCCTATTCATATTCCAGTCTCTTGTTCAAATTGATGCATGGTTGCTAGGGGAACCTAGGCCCCAGCAACAAGATTGCAAACTGGACAGCTGCTGAATAAAAAAAAGCTTAACTCCAAATATAAACACAAATTGCAAATTGTTTCAGAATATCACACTAAACTACATCATACTAAAAATTAAGGTGAACAACCCCTTCAAGCTCCTGCTTCTACAATCCAACTCCAAAACTATTCCCAAGAGAGGCACAGGGAGTTGTAGATCAAACAGCCAAAAGCTGACAATCCTTTCCCTTTGCTAGGGACGGTCTGTCGGAGGAGGGATATAGGGAATAGTGATGTGCGGGCTGTCCCAATACCCGCGGGTCGGGTGGGTTCAGGCCGACTTCGCACGCTTCTTTCCAGGTAGCGGGTTCAGCTCTTCTTCGTCACTCCCCGCCCACCACCGTCAAATGGCGTCTTCCGACTTCCTGGTTTGTCTTTTATAGACTATGTGCCTGTTCACCCTGCCCCTTTTGTGATGTCATCAGTGGGCGGGTCTATAAAAGCAACCTGGAAGGCCATGGGAGGACGGGTTAGGGTCGGGGGAAAATCCTAATAGGGGACACACCTAATAGGGGACACAGGACGCCCATCCCTGATCTACAGGTCCATGTACTGATTCAAGGGAAAGTCCAAAAATGGAAAAAAATCTTATTTCATGACTACCCCCCAGTGAATTTCATACAAATCCCTTTTTGTCATTTCATTGCGCAATCACCATGTGCCCAAGTAGGGTTGACACCTTTGCCGGTGGCTAAACCCGAACAATGTGGGCGGAGCAGTGATCTTGGGGTGGGCATGATGACATCAGAGGCAGGCACAATGATGTCATGGAGCTACAATGCTGGGTTATTACATCACTTATATGCAAATGGATGGATTTCTGTCCACTTTTCACAATGTTAAAAACGGGACAGAAAGTTTGGAACGGGCAGCCCTTTGACAAACGGAGAAACCCACACGGCGAGTAAGACCAGATCCTTTATCTGCGGCTATGGGATCCGTTATACAGAAAGTATTTAAATTGCTTTTCATTTTGGCCAGATTAATGTTTCACAAGGCTGAAAACCAAACAGAAAGTTCAGACCCGAACAGGCCTTAGGAAAACCAAAGTGTTCGGGTCAAAAACCAACCAGGTGGCAAAGAGGTAGTGGGGACAGTGACTGACAACTGGGCAGAAAGGACAGGTGGAAAAGTAAAGTGAACCTGGGAAGAAGGGGGTAAAAAACATTTTCTATTTACAGTTGATGTTGGACTACAACTCCCAGCATCCTCACAATTGCACAACAACAGCTGCAGACAGTATGAGGAGGAGCCCACGCAGCTTACATTGGCCTGGGCCCCATTACTAACATGCTTGTGACATATGAACTATCTCTGTATTCAATCAATCTACCCAGTGGCATCCAGCAGCTGAGAGGTTAAACATAAACATTACAGAAGGGTCACTGATCACTCTCCCTCATCTCTCCCACCGGACTCACCTCTCACCGCATCCCGTCCTCGCTCAGCCCCGCCCGCCAAACTCCAGCCTCACAACGTTCTGAGGAGAATTCTCTGGTGCAACATTGTAACCAGCAGCCGCCGCCGCCGCCGCAGCGCTCTGACAAGGAGGCCCCGCCCACCGGGACAACACAACTGACAACCCGAACTGAGGGGACAGAAGCTAAGAGCAAAGCAATCTTTAAAGGTAGCCAATTTGGATAACGCTCCAAATTCCTTACTGAACGAAAACCAGATTTACCAAGCTAAAAAAAAAGAGCTAAAGGCAAGTGATTGTTATTTCCCCCTATTGACTTAGCAAGTGGTTCGCTCCGCAGAGTGGTTAAAAAAAAAAGCATAGAAAGGTGGTGCCAGGGAATGGGGCGGGCAACTTAAACTGACCAATGGGGGAGTAGAGATCAGGCCAAATACCGCCCACCTGTGTACGAAAATAGTTTTAAAGTGATAAGTCGGTATCAGGCACGTACCTGCCCAACTGTATGTGTGTTTGTCTGTGTGGGAGGAGTTTTTAGCACACTGGGCGCTAAAGTATGCACGGCGCTGTGTTATAGGTATAATTGGGGTATAGGGGGCATGTTACCTTATTGAGCATTTCATTATTAAATTGCAGGGGATTTTTTTTTTTAAATCTTAAATTTACAGGCCCCGCCCATACTGCATGTACCCTGCTCCTCCTAATTTTTCCTCTGGGGGCAGCCATAGAGTTTGCTCGTCTGAGTCTAAACAGCAATATTCTATTTTATTCTATTCTATTTTATTATATTATATTAGCAGCCGTACAGATTTCACTTTAATAGATGTGTGTGTGTGCAGGGTTAAGTCGACGTAGTTTTGTATGAAAATCATTTGTAAACAGGGTTGCCGCCTTTTCTGGAAAAAATACCGGCCTTCTTATATATTTATCTTTTTTCCCTATTAATAACATTGGGATCAACCATCATTTTTACCGGCCAGATGGCAACCCTATTTGTAAATCAAACAGTTTTTATTGTGTGCATCTGAGCCTCCGAATGTTGGCCAAAACTTTGGATGCACAGATGCACACAGTAAAAACTGTTTGATTTACAAGCTATTGGAGTATGGGTTCTTTTGAAATAAAACAATATATATATATATATAATATATATATATATATATATATATATATATATATATATAGTGAATAAAGTACCCCATCTTGTAAAATATAAGGATATTATAAGTCACCGAGGAGTTTCATGACCATATAAAAACACGAGGCCGAAGGCCGAGTGTTTTTATACAGGTCATGGAACTCCGAGGTAACTTCTAATATCCTCATATTTTACAACTGGGGGTACTTTATTTATTATAATACACAAGTTTCAGTGAGTCATGTGACAGAAATGACATCAGAACTCACTGTTTATAACTGATGACATCAGAACTCACCGTTTATAAGGATATAATTTACAGGATATTCATGGCTTTTGTGTATTATATATATATATATATATATATATATATAGAATATGGAGCTGCCATATTGCAGGCCTCAGTGGATAGATGCTGTCTCTCTCTCTCTATAAGTGGTGTAACTATAGAGGAAGCAGATAAGTACTACTATAGTTTATATAAACAAGCTGCTGTGTAGCCATGGGGCAGCCATTCAAGCACAGGATACACAGTAGATAGATAAGTACTACTATAGTTTATATAAACAAGCTGCTGTGTAGCCATGGGGGCAGTCATTCAAGCACAGGATACGCAGTAGATAGATAAGTACTACTATAGTTCATATAAACAAGCTGCTGTGTAGCCATGGGGCAGTCATTCAAGCATAGGATACACAGTAGATAACAGATAAGTACTACTATAGTTTATATAAACAAGATACTGTGTAGCCATGGGGCAGTCATTTAAGCACAGGGTACACAGTAGATAGATAAGTACTACTATAGTTTATATAAACAAGCTGCTGTGTAGCCATGGACCAGTCATTCAAGCACAGGATACACAGTAGATAGATAAGAACTACTATAGTTTATATAAACAAGCTGCTGTGTTGACTTGGGGGCAGCCATTCAAGCACAGGATACACAGTAGATAACAGATAACTACTACTATAGTTTATATAAACAAGCTTCTGTGTAGCCACGGGGGCAGCCATTCAAGCACAGGATACACAGTAGATAATAGATAATTACTACTATAGGTTATATAAACAAGCTGCTGTGTAGCCATGGGGGCAGCCATTCAAAGCTAAATAAGGAGAAAACAGGCACAATATATGTAGCAGATAACATATAAGCTCTGTAGTATACAATGGGATTTTTCAGAACTTATCTGTTATCTACCGTGTAGTCTGTGCTTGAATGGCTCTCCCCACGGCTACACAACAATTTGTTTATATAAACTATACTTGTGTTTCAGTGCAGGGCAACACTACATTATATTGTCATTTGTTTAAAACACTTATTTTTCAGTGTTCCTTTAAAAGAAGCATGTCTGATATAACAACACCTTTGCATTAATTGACCAGGAGCCCCCTGGGCTACGTGACCCTCCCCAGTTTTGTTTATGTCACCCTCAATGTCCTATAGACTGCTATATGTGACATCATCATTTTGACATCTTGGACATCTGTTACCTCATTGCCCCAAAATATGGAAGTAGTTGGAGAACGCTGATGGATTGTATCTGTGACTCTGTCCCACAGTGACCAAGCTACGTGACATCTCCCGCAGTGAGACTGCTGTGTGACAGATACCCGGCGCCCGAGAGATGCCGAGGAAAGAGCCAGGAGGCGGATCCCGAGCGTCAGTCAGCCAAGGGCAATCAGTGGCTCTTAGAGGTAATGAGATTAAAGGAAGCACAGTGAGACCATCTGACAGTTTCACCTCAACTTCAAATCCCGAAGGAGATCAGACCAATGAGATTGCTTTCATCCTCAGCCTGGTAACTGCTGTCATTAAAGGGGTTGTTCACCTTTAAATTAACTGTTAGTATGACATAGTCATATTTCTGAGACAATTTGCAGTTGGTTTTCATTTGTTATTATTTGTGTTTTTTGACTTATTTTCGCTTTTTATTCGGCAGCTCTCCAGTTTGCAATTTCAGCAATCCGGTTTCTAGGGTCCAAATTACCCTAGCAACCTTGCATTGATACTGAAATATGGATCGGGGAGGGTCTGAATAGACAGAGGAGTAATAAAAAGTAGCAATAACAACACATTTGTAGCCTTACAGAGCATTCGTTTTAGATGGGGGTCAGTGACCCCCCATTTGAAAGCTGGAAAGTAATAACATTTAAAAACTATAAAAAATAAACAATGAAGGCCAATTGAAAAGTTGCTTAGAATTGGCCATTCTATAACATAATAATAATTAATTTAAAGGTGAACCACTCCTTCTTGCGATAAGCGATAACACTTAAAACGTTAATTAGGACAATAAAAGGAAGAGAGTAGGAGCGCCCTCTATTGGAGACTGAGATCCATAGTACAGTAGCTTACAACCAATTCATTCATCTATATATGGGGTCCTTTCTTTATATAGCGCCGACATATTCCATCGTTCACACCAGTCACTGCCTCAGTGGAGCTTACAATCTAAAGTCCCGATCACATGTAGCGTGGACATATTTATTAGGGACCAATTCACTTTTTTCTATGCTGTAAATAATATACTCTATTTGTCAGTTCGGTGGGCGTCATAAAGGACCCCCAGCGCAACTGCCGACTGGGAATAGTTCTGTTGCACGTTACTATACACCATAAACCACAGTCACATCCCACTTGCCTTACTATAAACACTATTCCATAAACAATTTCCCCAAACTCTTGGCCACCACCTTCTTTCTGTTTATTTTCTTACAACCATGAGTATTTTCCACTGCACAATACGGTGGCCATGATGGCCAGGAATACTTACCTGCCGCTGGGCAAGGTCATGATAAATTCCCCAGGCAGATGCTTCATTCTAAATCCCCTGCTGCTTCCCGGCTCCTCCTAATGGCAACGTATTTGCTCAAAATGCATCATTCAGGAAAATAACAACACTCTCCCGGGGAGACCCACGTCTCCATCTTGCACCCACTGGAAGGATCACTGGCTCCCCCATGCTTCTGTCTGTGGTACTCACACTTCGTCATTATCTCCATGGCAACCGAGCTTGCAGCCTCCCTCCCTCATCACTTCCCTCTGGGACCCCGTATCTGAGCATCTTTGGCAGTGAGGGGCTGGTGCCTTCTAATGCTGCTTCCCCTTGTTTCTGTTATTATTTCTGTGATTTCACTGCCTGCTGGAAGCTCCATGGAACAAGCCATGAACAGAACACTTGCTTTTCAGTGCACTGTGGGTCCTGACTCCATGCATTATGTAGCAGCGGTCAGCTCTCCTACTACTACTCCAACTCCTACAATTCCCTGTATGTTCTGTGATTACAAGACAATTTGTTTATATGAGTAGGTCTGTACATCTAGATGTGTTTTACCTTTAAAGGCGTGGTTCACCTTTAAATTAACTTTTAGTGTGTCATAGAATAGTCAATTCTAAGAAACACTTCATTATTTATTTTTCTTTTAAAAAAAAAATCCTTTTTTTTCCCCCTCCATATTTTTATTAAGATTTTACATAAAACAAAGGATAATAATCAAAAATGTAATGTTAACAATCAAAGGAGTTGACATGCATTACAGTAAATACTGTACATACCGGTAGTAAAGAATTTGTCAAATTAACGGTTACTTATTTATACATAGGATACACTTTTAAATAACTCTGCTATAAGGACTAGACTATTCTTCTTCTGACCCTTTCTGTTTTTCAAATGGGGGTCACTGAACCCATTGAAAAACAAATGCGCTGTAAGGCTATAAATGTATTGTTATTGTTACTTTTTATTTCTCATCTTTCCATTCAGGCCTTTCCTATTCTCTTATTCAAATCAGTGCATGGTTGCTAAGGTAATTTAGACCCTAGCAACCAGGCTGCTGAAATTACAAACTGGAGAGCTGCTGAATAAAAAGCTAAATAACTAGGGATGCACCGAATCCAGGATTCAGTTCGGGATTCGGCCTTTTTCAGCAGGATTCAAAAGAATCCTTGTGCCTGGCTGAACCGAATCCAAATCCTAATTTGCATATACAAATTCTGGGGAGGGCGGGATTTCACGTGACTTTTAGTCACAAAACAAGGAGGTAAACCAATTTTTTCCACTTTTTCCTTTCCCGCCCCTAATTTGCATATGCAAATTAGGATTCGGTTCGGTATTCGGCCGAATCTTCCAAGAAGGATTCGGTGCATCCCTATAAATAACTGCAAGGTTGCTAGGGTAATTTGGACCCTAGCAACCGGATTGCTGAAACTGCAAACTGGAGAGCTGCTGAATAAAAAGCTAAATAACTCAAAAACCACAAATAATAAAAAATGAAAACCAATTGCAAATTGTCTTGGAATATTACTCTCTACATCAGGGGTCTCCAACCTTTTTTACCCATGAGCCACATTCAAATGTAAAAAGAGTTGGAGAGCAACACAGGCATGAAAAAAGTTCCTTGGGGTGCCAAATAAGGACTGTGATTGGCTATTTGGTAGCTCCTATGTGGACTGGCAGCCTATAGGAGGCTCTACTTGGCACTATACGTAGTTTTTATGCAATTAAAACTTTCTTCCAAGCCAGGAATTCAAAAATAAGCACCTGCTCTGAGGCCCCTGAGAGCAACATCCAAGGGGTCGGAGAGCAACATGTTGCTCACGAGCTACTGGTTGGGGTTCACTGCTCTACATCATACAAACAGTTTATTTAAAGGTGAACAACCCCTTTAATTATAGCACGCAACATTAAAATGAAATTAAGGAGAAGCTGGCGGGGCCCTATAACAAGTGCATGGTTGCTAGGGTAATTTAGACCCTAGCAACCAGGCTGTTGAAATTACAAACTGGAGAGCTGCTGAATAAAAAGCTAAATAACTCAAAAACTACAAATAAAAAAAATGAAAACCAAACGCATCTCGGAATATCACTCTCTACATCATGCTAACAGTTCATTTAAAGGTGAACAACCCCTTAAATTATACCACGCAAAATTGAAATAAAATTAAAGAGAAGTTGGCGGGGCCCTATAACAAGTAGTCTAGAAAGATTTCTGGGAGTTGTAGTGCGTTGTGCTTTCCCTGCTCTAAGTCATTGGAGAAATTAGAGATAGCCGTTTAATTGATTTGTGTAGGGGAGCCGGGCAGGAGGCAGCGGTGTGTATAATGGAGACATTGCACTTGTCTGTTATCCATCAGAGCTGGACATGAAACTGTCAGGCGCTAATGTTATAGCCTTGTGCCCATAAATGCCTCATCACTGCCCCAATAAACAAGGAGTGGAGGTTGCTGGGCAGTCATGCGTGTGACTAAATTAGAGAAGCAAAGGCCATAATATCAGCACGGCCTTCTCCTGCCCGATTTGCCTTTCGCACGAGGAAATGTTACAGTCATACAGAAATAAAAATTGCTTTGGGGCTGTCGGCAAATGCAGAAATGCCCTTGCCCACTTCTTAAAACAATCTGCAGTGGTCACAACCAGTAAACTGTACTGGGCATGTGCCGATCCCCAAAGGACTGGGGTTAAATCCAATTCGGTGCATATGGCCTCGCTAGACCACCATACAGTCCCAACCAGAGATGCAACACTATGCTAGCACAGGTATAGCATCCGTTATCCAGAAACCCTTTCTCCAGAAAGCTTCGAATTACGGGAAGGCCGTCTCCCATATACTCGATTTTACCCAAATATTCCAAATTTTAAAAAACGATTTCTTTTTTCTGTGTTATGATAAAACAGTAGCTTGTACTTGATCCCAACTAAGATATAATTGATCCTTATTGGAAGCAAAACCAGCCTATTGAGTTTATTTAATGTTCATATGATTTTCTAGTAGACTTAAAGGAGAACCAAACCTTTTTTCTTAAAAACCCCTACCAGAACCCCCCTGCTCGCCCCCCCCCCATCCTAGGTGCAAACTTCGGTAATTAGCCCTTACTCTTTAATTAACTCTCTTTGCAGATTCAGCACAGCGGCGTTCACAGGCGCCATCTTCCGGTTTTTCGGTAATCTTTTTCCAGTGCTTCAACACTTTCGGCGCATGCGCAGTTGTCAAACACCAGAAGACTGCTCCAACTGCTCATGCGCCGTTACGGTGCTTACTTCCCTAAGAAGACCAAAGAGCTGAAGATGGTGCCCGGGTGCTCCGCTGCGCTGAATCTGCAAAGAAAGGTAAGTAAAGAGTTAGGATTAATTACCAAACTTTACACCTTGGCTGGGGGGGGGGTTATGTAGGGTAGGGTTTACTAGTTCTATGATTATGTAAGTTATACGAGTCTATGGAGCAAATTTACTAAAGTTGCGAAGTGGCCATCACTAGTGAAAAATCGTTAGCAATTTTTTTTAACCATTTGAAGGTCATGCCACATTTGTTTTAGGGTGGGCTCGTGTTTAGGGCATTAGGGGATCTCTTTTGTCTTTATTTTGCTTCCTTGGGCATTTTTAATAATAAATGGCAACTTCCAGCAATTTCACCAACATCTCTAATAAAGACATATATATATACGACGTATATGTACCTGCCCTATTCAAATTGACCTAAGATTAAGTGCATTAACGAAGTTTCGCTAGGACGAAAGTAATGCTAGTGAAAGTCTGCTTAGAAATGCTTGTGCTGGCGAATTTCGCCTGCCAAGACTTCGCATTTTGATGAATAAGCGTCCGCACTGCAAATTAAAATCTGATGAAGTGGCGCAAAGTGTGGTGGAGAGGAGAAAATTTGCCCTTTATGAGAGAGACTTTATGGGCTTTGCCATTAAACTGATTTCCTACAAACTCGGTACTTACTTGTATTCAGGCATAGTCTGAAAAGTTTCTATGGATGACCATGACAGCAGTCCAAACCTGCTGGGAATCTGCAGAAAAAAAGATGGGGAGATACTGGGGGTATTTTCAGATTTTCCCGCTGTGTGGTCTGGTACAGCAGCCCCAAAACATAAAGTGTAGCATTTCTAGCCTATTTCTTTGTTGCAGTTTAGTTCACCTTTAATAAACCCCAAATCTACAGTCTGGGCAGCGGCAGAGCCTTGGCAGGGGGGATAAGCTGTTTATTGCTGTACCCGTCAAATGCTGTTAAACCTCCTGCTCATTCAGCACATGTTCCAAATTAAATGCAAAACACTAGTTATATGGTGCCTTACAGCCAATCAGATGCCGCCAAGGTGATGTCATTGGATGTTCTCATGTTGATTCCCCAGAGAGGGGGAGAAAGGCGAAATGCAGATCCGTGTTCAGAACAAAGGTTTCTCCAGGGAAACAAGGAGGGGCCCGGCCAAGGGGAACCGAACTGTTCATTCTTATAAATATTAGAGGGGGGGGGTCTGGAAATCTTGCAGAAGCTGAGGATGATGGGAAACGTAGTCCAGAGCCAGAGGGTTAGGATTAGGAGTTTACTGTTACATGGGAAATAATCAGTGAGGCTTTTGAATTTATAAAATATATTCCATAAAGGGAATATAAACCTTTGCACAATTGGAGCTATAGTCCAGCCATGTCAGGGTCAGACTCTTAAAGCAACACTGCACAATAAAGACTGTTGTCCCTTAGCTGCCTGGGCATGAGTTCAGGCTTGTTGCATGTGCAGTGCATTCAAGTGCCTCAATGACAGGTAGGTCTCTTGCATCCAATCTACAAAAGGTAAGTAAGACATGAAGGCCCAGTGAAACAGTGAGAAAAAAGTGCAATTTGAGTGCACTACACATGGTTTTTTCCCCCACAATTCACCACTTTTCCCAAGAATTTCCCATCATTTTGGGCACAATGCGGGCGTTGAATCGGACGCAACTGTGCGGTGCAAAACACAATTGTGCTGTGCCACAGGCATAATTTCAAGTGTTCGGAAAGTGAGTGAGGTCTGCACCCAGCGTCGGACTGGTGTGTGCAACTTTAATGCCCCCACTGGCTTCTGACCCCCCCCCCCATGCTGCGCTGAATACCCTTTACTTCTTTTGCCCTGCAGTTGGTTTTGGAAGCAGCACTGGAAGCTCAAAGAGCGCATTTTGTTGCAAGTGGTTTTGGATGCAACTCACTGCAGGTGTAAACATGGCCGGCTTTACATAGTGGGCGCTCCTAGGCCCACTACCATTCGTTGCCCCTGTCCCCTCCAGGAAATTTAAAACATTATTGTATCTCCAGTGCATCCCCAGTGTTTTTGAACCAATGTGGGTTCTGCCGTCCTAGACCTGGGCCTAGGTGGCCTTTCCACAAATCCGGGCCTGGATGTAAATGAGCCCTGTTGTATTGTTGGGGTTGCCATTCACATTAAAGCCCTGTCCAAATTTAATAATTTGAAAAACCGGACAGGCAACTTTCTCCCGGACATAGGGTTGCCACCTTTTCCGTTTGGAGAAAACGGGCAGGGGAGCAGGTAGAGGATGTCAGGGAGTGGACCAGTGACATTGGGGGTGGGGCAGATGACATTGGGGGAGGGGCTGATGATGTCAGGGGCAGGACTGATAACGTAGCAATCAGCAATTGGCTGGTCACCACGTCATTAGCTTCAATGTCCTGTCCGAATTTCCTAATTTGGAAATCCAGACAGGCACTTTTCACCTGGACAGCCCTTCCAAAAACCAGGATGTCCGAGTGAAATCCGGACAGGTGGCAACCCTATATATTGTGTAACTGCCTAAAAGGAAAAGGTAAAACAAAGTAAGCTTTATTAGAAAGGTCTATATAAATACACCAGTAAACCCTCAAAGTAATTCTGCTCTGAGTCCTCTGTGAAAACAAACAGCACATTTCTTTCCTTCTATTGTGTACTCATGGGCTTCTGTATCAAACTTCCTGTTTTCAGCTTAAACCTCCAGGGCCAGGGCTTGAGCATGCTCAGTTTGCTTCTCTCTTCCTCCCTTTCCCCCTCCCTCCTCCCCTCCCTGCTGTAATTTGAGCCCAGAGCTATGAGTGAGCAGGGAGAGATTCAGGCAGGAAGTGATGTCACAACAAACTAATATGGCAGCTGCTATCCTAAACAAACAGAGAGAGCTTCTAGAGCTGTTTACTCAGGTATGGTAAAGCATTCTACAGAATAAATATAGTGTTATAGCTTGCACCATTGTGGCTAATCTATTGGCAATAAACTGTTTCTGTAGCTTTCCTTCTCTTTGAAGGCACCCATTGCAGCTTGTCTACTGCATGACATTTAGTCAAGTGCCAGTAAGTCGGATGAGAAAATCCTACCTTCCCTTTGTCTAGGACACACGTAGAGGGCCCCCCCCGACCGGGGGAGCAGAGGATGCGAGGGGTCCAGGGCCCGCACCCCCTCAGGGCTCCCCGGCAGCTCACGCGCCACTGACAAAGCCGGCCAAATGCGGCCGTACGGAAGGGGCGGGGCCCCGTCTGCGCGTCACGCACCAGGGCCCGCCCCCCTTCTAGTGACGCTTCTGCTGGGGACGCTGTGGACAGAGTACCCAACAAGGAGTACATGGAGCTGCATATGGAGGGCAAGCTTTGAGCGGTCTATTTGGTGCGAAAGAAAAGATATTAGACGTTACCTCGGAGTTCCATGACCTGTATATTTATATGGTCATGAAAATCCTCGGTAACTTATAATATCCTTATATTTTACAAGAGGGGGTACTTTATTCACTATATATATATATATAGACAAATACAAGATTCCTCTGCACTCAACCCTATTATCAATATATTTAAGACAGAGACATTTTGTGCTACTGCTACTGAAAAATGCCTTACCCTTTAAACAAAACAGGGATTGTTTGTCCATATATTGCAATATATTTAAGCTGGCCAACTACGTCAAAGTCATCCCATATCTGGCCAGTCCTATGCTCAATTTTCATCTGATTCATTAAGAATTCTATGGTTTCATTATACATTTTATAAAAGGGACGAATACGTTTTACCTGCAACTTACTAGCTGCTTTCAAAGTAAAACTCCCAAACTTGGCTGCCCTTTTATTAGACACCAGTGGGATCACCTGACTGTAGTTGGAGGGGGTGGGAGCTACAACATGGAGCTGGTCACTGCTCCTGTAGAACTATTGCAATATATGGACAAACAATCCCTGTTTTGTTTAAAGGGTAAGGCATTTTTCAGTAGCAGTATGCACAAAATGTCTCTGTCTTAAATATATTAAAAACTAGTGGTGAGCACAACTTTCCCTTGTTTGTTATAGTTCTACAGGAGCAGTGGACCAGCTCCATGTTGTAGCTCCCACCCCCTCCAACTGTCTATATGTATTCTGTGGTCACACCCTCATTGCACCCCCGCCTAATGATTTTAAAAACTAGTGGTGAGCACAACTTTCCCTTGTTTATTTATATATATATATATATATATATATATATATATATACTACAGAAATAAACATTTGCAGTTACCTTTTACATTAGATTGGGGCTGATTTAATACAACAGTTGCTAACCAATCAACAATTACATTAAACTGAACAAATTACTGCAAGATAGAATATAAGTCCTGATTGGCTGAAACAGCGCAGGTAGAAATAAGCAAATGTCTAACTTGCTAAAACAATGCTGTGATTATACCTGTGGCTGCACAAAGCAATTTGGCAGTTGAAGGGTGTGTGATGTTGGGGGCGGAGCATTTTTAATGTGAGCTTCTTGGGCCCTAATAGGGACATGAATGATTCTATTGTGCCGTGGGCAATTAAATTGCACGGTTCAGTTCTCCCTAATGATTTTAAAGAGCGATTGGCACACGCGTGATATCACAGCGCTATAGGACTGAATAATTCCCTGCCATGTGTTTGTTTTGACATATCTGCATCTGCAGGGTCAAAGGAGTAATTGTGATAGGTGCCAAGATTTTTGTGTCCCCCTGGGGACCAACCCTACTGTGACAACAGAGTTGATGTGCCCTAAACCTTACCCACCCTGATGGTGCCACTGGCTTCAGCTAATGGTGATATAGTATGTTATAGAATGGCCAATTCTAAGCAACTTTTCAATTGGCCTTCATTTTTTCTTTTTTATAGTTTTTGAATCATTTGCTGCTTTCTTCTGACTCATTCCAGCTTTCCAATGGGGGTCACTGACCCCATCTAAAAACAAATGCTCTGTAAGGCTACACATGTTTGTTATTGCTACGTTTTATTACTAATTTTTTCTCCTATTAATATTCCAGTCTCTTATTCAAAGCAATGCATGGTTGCTAGGGTAATTTGGACCCCAGCAACCAGATGGCTGCAATAGAAAACTGGAGAGCTGCTGAATAAAAAGCTAAATAACTCAAAACCACAAAAAAGAAAAAACAATTAAAACTTCTCTCAGAATATCCCTCTCTGCATCATACTAAAAGTCAATTTAATGGTGGACAAACCCTTAAGGGCTCTTACTGACGAGCGGTTGAAGCTGCGCTCCCCTGCGTTCCGTTTTTTCTGCGTTCAGTGTGTAGGCGCCGAACGCAGGTTGAGACGCAATATGCTGCATTTTTCCTGCGTTCGGCGCCTACACGCGCCTGTGTGAGTACAGCCCCATTGAAAAAAGCTAAATGCGTCTATTCCTGCGCTCCCCTGCGGCTGAACGCAGAAAAACGTAACGCAGGGGAGCGCAGCTTCGACCGCTCGTCAGTAAGAGCCCTTAAGGTTGTGATCACCTTAGCTCCTCCCACTGGTGTAACAATAATCTAAATATGGAGGAGGATTTGAGCCTAAATAATCTTTATGATAGAGGGTGGTTATTGGCTTTAAGGGGCAGTACAAAGTATCAAGGATTTTGTTACCTGGAAACAAATATATTATTTACTGTCCGTTTATAATTGGTCTCCATGTGGTCTGTAAAAGGCCAAAAAACAGCAAAATAATGTGCAATCTTAAAAAAAATGTTTCATTCTGGATATTATGGTTTGCCTTGGGGTGCTCGGGTTGTGTGTAGGGGGGATGTGAATCAGATGTTAAAGGGTTGTCCACCTTTAAACTAACTCCTAGAATGATGTAGAGAGTGATACTCATAGACGATTTGCAATTGGTTATTATTATTTGTGGTTTTTCAGTTTTTTAGCTTTTTATTCGACAGCTCTCCAATTTGCAGTTTTGGCAATCTGGTTGCAAGGGTTCAAATTATCCTAGCAACCATACACTGATTTGACTTAGAAACAAGAATAGGAGAGGGCATGAGTAAAGTAACAATACATTGGTAGCCTTACAGAGCATTTGTTTTTTTAGATGAGGTCAGTGACCCCCATTTGAAAGCCAGAAAGAGTCAGAAGAAGGCAAATCATTTGAAAACTATTAAAAAAAAAAGAAATAATGAAGACCAATTAAGAGTGTACTTTAACATACTAAGGGGGTTATTTATCAAAGTCCGAATTTATCTCATTATTTTCTACTACAAACCCAGATCAAATGCGCTCGGGTTTTTTACGCTTATTTATTATTACAAATTTCCAGAAAATTTGCTTTGCGGGAAAAATAAATCAGATTTTCATGGTTTTTTTTGGATTTTTCCATCCGATTTTCAAGTTTTTTCCCAAATTTTAACCCAAAAACCTTGGGTATTGCACGAAACCCAGTGCACATCAAAAAATCATTGGGACTTCTCCCATTGACTTATATGCAACCTCGACAGGTCTGAGATGCTGGATTTTCAGATTCAGACTTTTTCATCCTAAATTCAAAAAATTTGTGATTTTTTTTAAAAGTCCGATTTTATAAAAAATTTTTTGTAATTTTTGAATTCGGAGTTTATTAAATAACCCCCTAAAAGTTAACTTAAAGGAGAATGCAAGCACTATTTACTTGGTGTGCCAAAAGTTAGGCACCCCAAGTGATTGTATTTACTTACCTGACCCCCCTGGGCTGGTGCTCATATCAGGAGAAAACTACACCAGCCTGGGGTTATTCCAGCGAGCACCACAGAGGGATTGGCTTCTTTCTTCAAATTTCCTAGGGCAGAAGCATGCTCTGTAGAAATAGGTGTTAAAGTCTTTGTTAAAGTTCAGTTTTTCGCACTACTGTGCATGCGCACCCACGAGAAGAAAAAGGCGAAAGAGGATCGCTCCATGGTGCTCGCTGGAAGAACCCTGGGCCGGTCCAGTTTTCAGTTGATAGTAACACTGGCCCAGGTTTCAGGAAAGTAAATAATATCACTTGGGGGTGCCTAACTTTTGGCACCCCCAAGTAAATACAGCCTTTCCTTTACCCCTTTAAATAAGTGGTGTGTAGGTTGAGAAATTCTTGACCCGCACCCGAGCCTAACCCCCCTCCCAAACCATATCCGACTCGGCCCGCCGCCCCTCTCTATTTATAGACTTGCGCAGGCCACCGCCCCCTTTTGTGATGTCACTGCGGGGCAGGCATGAATCTATAAAGTTAGGCGCCGGAAGCTGGCAGTGCTAGGTCATGGGCAGGGGGTAGTGATGTGCGGGTCAGGGTTTTCCTGACCCGCACCTGACCCTAACCCGCCCTGCTGCAACCCGCACCCACGCTTCCGGGGTCCTTTTATAGACTCGCGCCGCCGATGGCGTCACAATGATGTCACAAAAGGGGCGGGGCGAGCAGACGCGAAACTATAAAACCTGGAAGTCGGATGCCGGTGGCGCGAGGAGCAGTGCGAGGCCGACCTGAACGGGTCCCGCGGGTATCGGGTCGGCCCTCACATCCCTAGCGGGGAGAGCAGGATAAGAGCTCAACCCAGACCCACCCACAATTCCAAGATTTTGTGCAGGAGCCGGGCCGAACCCACCCAACCCGCGGTTTTCACTATTTTAAACATTAAAAACGTGCAATTCAATAAATCTAAATCTTGCATGTAAAAAACAAAGATTATTTGGATCAGTGCCTAGAGCAAACGGAGAACATGAGAAAACACGGGGGAAAAAAAAGCTGTGCTTTTAACTTTTTAATAAAACGGTATTACACAATGTATTTTCTATACTCTTATGTTGAAGCCTAACAAGGACCTGAGAAGGAAGGGAGGATAGTAGCTATCGTATATTACATGCGACAACCCTACTGTAATCTTCTAAGTAGGCATATTGGCCCTAGATCGGTGAAGGCTTTTTGGAGTACTAGACCTAACTATAAACAGCAAGCGATAACCCTATTGTAGTCTTGTAAGTAGGCACTTTGGCCATAAATCAGTGAAGGCTTTTTGGAACACCAGAGCTAATTATACACAGCACTGGAATACTAAGAAAGGTCTTATTTAAAGGCAAACCCACACTAGAACACAGGGTGCTTCGAAAAGAACGAAAAATACTACACCATATTACTACTTTTTTTTTTTCCTGTTTTTTCACTTTCTCTGTTTGCTCTAGTCGCTGATCCAAATAGCCTTTGTTTTTTACATGCAACATGTTCGTGCAGCTGGGAGACTGCAAAGGAACGGCAGGAGAGAGCTAATTTAAAGGACTAACTTATCTTTGAGTATTGTCATTACATTTATTGTATTAAATCTAAATCTTGCTAGACACTAATGAAGCTTGAACCAAAAAAAGTCCTACAACCTCTGAATATACAGTTGTGGTACCATCTAGTGGATATTAGAGAGATGGCATCAACTGAGAACATTGGTTAATTAGTACCAGCGCCTGGGTGGGAGATCCGCTCGTTTGGCCCGAGATGCCCACCTTGAGGTGGGCAATATCGGGCTGATCCGATCGTGGGCCCTAGGGCCCAACGATCGGATCCTAACGAATGGGCGGTCGGCTCGCGGGACCGCATCAACGAACAGATCCGGGCGCGATCTGATGGGATTTTTAGTCCCATCTGATCGAGATCTCGATCGGGGAAGTCCGTCGGGGGCCCCATACACGGGCCAATAAGCTGCCGACTCGGTCTGTTGGCAGTTTTTATCGGCCTGTGTATGCCCACCTTTAGACTACTTATCACCAGCCTAATTGAATGGATGGATAATAAGGGACTGATTTATTATAATTTGAGATTTATTTTTGCCTTAATTCTGGAATTGCAGCGTAAGTGCAACTATGTGATGCAAGAAATCATTTTGAACGTAATACCTTGAATTAATAGCGCCAATTCACGTAACAAAAGCATCTGTTTTTCTAGGGATGCACCGAATCCACTATTCTGGATTTGGCCGAATCCTTCGTAAAAGATTCAGCTCAATACCGAATTTGCATATGCAAATTAGGGGTGGGAAGGGGAAAACATTTTTAACTTGCTTGTTTTGTGACATTAAGTCATGTGATTTCTCTCAGTTCGGCCGGGCAGTAGGATTCGGCCAAATCCTGATCCGGTGCATCCCTAGTTTTTGCCTGACTGTGGTTGCAGTCTTAAAGCGGTGGTTCACCTTTAATATAATTTTTAGTATGTTATAGAATGGTAACATTCTTTTTTATAGTTTTTGAATTATTTGTCTTCTTCTTCTGACTCTTTCCAGCTTTTGGATAGGGCTCACTGACCCCATCTAAAAACAAATGCTCTGTAAGGCTACAAATATACTTTATCATTGCTACTATTACTTGGCTTTCTATTCAGACCCTTTCCTATTCATATCCCAGTCTCTCATTCAAATCAGTGCATGGTTCCTAGGGGAATTTAAACCCTAGCAACCAGATTACTGAAATTGCAGACTGGAGAGCTGCTGAATAAAAAGCGAAATAAGTCAAAAACCACAAATAATAAAAAATGAAAACCAATTGCAAATTGTCTCAGAACATCGCTCTCTACGTCATACTCAGAGTTAATTTAATGGTTAACAATCCCTTTAAATAATATTGCTTTTTTACCAATTAGTGGATGTTGGTTGAGAACCAGTATGAAATGAAAGGTGAGCATGCTCTGTTAAAGGTTATAGAATGGACAAATCTAAACAACTTTTCAATTGGCCATCATTTTTTTTTTTTATAGTTTTTGATTTCTTTGCCTTCTTCTTCTGATGGGGTCAGTGATTCCCAGCTTTCAAATGGGGGTCACTGACCCCATCTAAAAAACAAATGCTCTGTAGGGCTACAAATGTATTGTCATTGCTACTTTTTATTACTCCTCTTTCTGTTCAGGCCTCTCCTATTCATATTCAAGTCTTTTATTCAAAGCAGTGCATGGTCGCTAGGGTAATTTGTACCCTAGCAACCAGACTGCTGAAATTGCCAACTGAAGAATAAAAAGCTAGATTACTCAAAAACCACAAATAATAAAAAATGTAAACCAATTGCAAATTGTCTCAGAATAACCCTCTCTACATCATACTAAACATTAATTAAAGGTGAACAACCCCTTTAACAGAAAGAATGAGCTACATCTGAATCACCCTCTTCACAAACACAACCCGAGATACCAGAATTATATTCAGAATAAAACATTTTATTAAGATTGCACATTATTTTGCTCGTTTGTGGTCTTTTTCAGACATCTCCGGCACATGGAGGCTCATTGTAAATGGACAGTAAATAATATGCTTGCAGTCTCAAGAGATCCCCCAGCTGTGTATAGGATGGAGGCTAAATGCAAGTTAGATTTAAATAATAAAAAATGATATAAGTAATTCAAGTATCTGATAAATATTCACACTCACTGAGCATGTGCAGTGCCACTGACACACCATACCTCCCAACTGTCCCGTTTTGAGCGGGACAGTCCCGCTTTTGACAACTCAACCCGCTGTCACGGATTTGTACTGATAAATCCCGGGTTTCTCTTTGATCTGCTGCGCTGAACAGCCAGTAACAGATACAAAGTTTCTCACTTAATTGCTTCTTGGCAGACAGCCCAGGATAGATACTTGACATACTTTTGTGACAGTCTGATAAGATAAGAAGTTAGACTCACAGCTTTAAAGGGCAATTCACCTTAATTTGCAAAACTGTAATAACACGTATAAACCACAGAAATGTGTTCAAACTTTCACAACCTGCTAAATTATGTAAAACGAACATGGTAATTCGGGGGTGTGGCCACAAAAATGGGCATGGCCTTCTTTCTGTTTCCTAAATGTTGGGAGGTATGACACAAAAAAGAGGCCTAACAGGATCCAAGATGGGGAACTGCTGGTGGCAGGACTGGATCATTACTGTTATAGGGTTGCTGAACCCGGATTAAACTATCCCTGCGCTGGATGCGGACAGATGCTCCTAAATTGGTCCCAGAGCTATTATTCTGCTGGCTGGGAATCACAGGGGCTCTACAACTTCAGCCGTACTCCAGGCTGTGCTACTTGCAGCTCTTACACTATGCAAAAAAGGTCATCCTAATGCACTGGAAATCTCTTGATCCTACTGTCCTACGATTGTGGCAAAAACGAGTAACCGATTCGCTCCCGAGCCAGAAACTCACCAGAGAATTTTCTCTGCCCAGAGCAATTCAACGCTATATGGAGTATATTGCTTGACTTCCAGAATAGTTAAATGCATTTAAGGCTTATTCAAGGTCTGGGCTGTCTTTTTCCTCACTGTCTGTCTTTTTCTTCTCTTTCATTCCTTTTTTATTATAAATGTATGTAAATTAGTTTTTCTTTAAAAGTAGAAAAATAAAATCTTTAAAAAAAAAAACCACCCATCAACCACGAAAAAGCAGACGGCTGTCTTTAATTGGTCAGTGAAACTGCTGCCTCTCAGCCTGCTTAACAGGAGCACCAAATGTTACTTCACATATCAGGCTTCTATTGTTTTGCCTGACTCTTCCCTTTTATATATTAAATACTGACAGTGCTGCTGAAAGTAGAGCATAATTCAGCAATTTAAATGCAGCCCCTAAATACATGGTTGCTGGACTTTATTCACTTTAAGCCCCCCTAAGCAATTGAAATCTTGTTTCTGGGCACAATTAGGCAGGTATACACAGGGCCCAAGTAAGCACTCACCCCAAATCTCCCCCTAACTGGCCTTCAGGCTGGGCCCCTTTAGCTCATAACAAGGTTACAAATACATAGAAACATTGGGGTAATAGTCACCCTGCTATAATTCCAGGGGTACCCAGGGTACAAATAAGCACTCACCCCAAATCTCCCCATAACTGGTCTTCAGACTGGGCCCCCTTAGCTCATAACAAGGTTACAGATATAGTGAAACATTGGGGTAACAGTCACCCTGCTATAGTTCCAGGGGTACCCAGGGTACAAATAAGCGCTCACCCCAAATCTCCCCCTAACTGACATTCAGGCTGGGACCCCTTAACTCATAACAAGGTTACTGATATATAGAAACACTGGGGTAACAGTCACCCTGCTATATTTCCAGGGGTACCCAGGGCACAAATAAGCACTCACCCCAATTCTTCTCCTAACTGACATAAAATGGACCAAAAATCTTTCCCAAATTGGCCTTCAAGCTGTACCTCCCATGCCATTGCTCTGGATCCCCTGGAGTTTGGAAACCCCTTAATATTCTTGGTTAGAGAATCATTAAACTTGCCTCTAGGGCACACCATATTTATACATATGATCCCTTTCTCCTGCCTCCTCATTCCAGTCCATGTCCTCAGAACCTCTAGTTCATGCACCACTTGTAGATCTATGCCAATATCGGGCCCCCATTAGCTCATAACAAAGTTACAGATATAGGAAAACGTTGGTGTGCCGGCCATTCAGCCATAGTTCCAAGAATATTTTGGACAGCAATAGGTTTCCACTAACCCTGACCTTTTAAGATGGGCTTTCAGGTGTATCTAGGAGATCAAAGAAGCATTCTTTCCAAATCCTACACTAACTGCCCTTCAGGCTGAACTCTACCTGCCACTGCTCCATGCACCCATCCCAGGGGCACCATCCTCACATTTTGAGAAATACTACTATAGGAGCACGTTTAGAGTGATCATGTGACTTTGATAAAGTCACTTAATGACCATAATTGCTCTATGCGAGTTCCCAGTACTTGCCTATACTTTAACTTAAGGCTATTAGTGGTTCTAAACCCAAATTAAGTTGCAAAATTAGCACGGGGACCCCAAAATTGCCTTTCAACAAGATAAGTACCTTGTTATAATAACTACTGTATGATCTGTGGTAGAAATGTATTTCAGATTATTTAGAGGGATCATGGAGCCATAGGTTAAAAATCCCTGAAGAAAACGATGGATGTCTAATGACATATCTTTAAGGAAATCCTTGTCTTGTGGGTTGCAACCAGGGATCCTCTAAAGTTTTTGGGAAAGATGTTGTCCTCTAAAGTCGTCTCCTTGTGTTCCACCCTTTTGTATAATTCAAGTGATGTCATTCCCAAAGAGTGAGTATCAATGGTAGAAACAGCTCCACTTCTAGTAACCCACAGCAACCAATCAGCAGGTACCATTTAAAGGTCTGCTCTTTGAAAGTATCTGATAGGTTGATGGGTTGATTGTGCTTGCTGACATGTTGTGGAGTGAAAGTTGTTTGGCTTCACATTTACATTCCATAAAAAGAACAGTTATTAGCAGCTCAAGTAAATGTTTATCCCTGAACCAGGGGGTAATGCAAGATGGGTTCCGTGTACTGAAATGATATGGACTTTAAATGTCATCCTGCAGCATTGGCGCCCCTAATTCTCTTCTCCCTGTATATAGACCAGCAGACAGGCTGTCGCACCACTGAAAGGAAAGACACAGGTGCATATGCGTTAATACAGTAAAAGGTTTAAAGGGTAAGAAAACCTATTGATGTATTTTTGCCTAATGAAAGGCATTGTAATTCAGCTTAGCAACCTTGGATCTGCCAACTTAGATGGCAAAATGCTAAGTGCCTCCAGCAATTAGATGCCCCCTCTTCTTCTTATACTTACAAGTGAAAGTCCATGTTTCCATAGGTGCATTTCACATCGTCCCAGGATACCTATAAGATATAAACAACTATTATGTTTCTTGAATGTAATGGATCCTTTGGGGGTAAATTTACTAAGCGGCAAAAATTTGCCAGTAATGTCTTCGCAGCCATCGCAACACTTCGCCAGGCACAAATTTGCTCAGACAACGCTAATTTATTAAAATGCAAAGTTGGCGAATTTTCGCTTGCGTTACTTCGGCAATCAAAGCGAAGATGCGCTAGCGTTCAATTATGCGGTCTAATTATGCAGGCTAATTTGCATACGGCAAGAAATTATTAAGTTGAATGGACGTATATGTTGCAGCAAATACATTACACAAGTCCAGGGAACCTTAATAAAGACAATAGAGTTGTTATATTGCCCTACACATGAGCCCATTGTATAGTCTATGTTCTACATGTTAGAAAATGTATGGGGGAACCCGGTTTCCCCCCAAAAAATGTAAGGACTTTGCAGGCTATCACTCTGAAAAAAAGAAAAGACGCCAGCGTTTTTTGGGACTTTTTCCACTAAAAATATGATGTTAGTAACAGAAGAATGAGGAAGATCTATGTACTCCAATGCACTTCTGAGCTGGCGAAGGCAAGTCTGGCGAAAGCGATAACGTTCAATAAAATCTGCATCTTAGTGAATTTGCAGAGTAACGTCCATTCGCCAGAGTGAAAATTCGCCTGGCGATAGAATACGAATGACCACTAGTCTCTTTCGCTAGCGAAGTTACGCCTGTGCCCGTTAGTAAATCGGCAAAGTGCCTGAAAGCGATAACGCTGGCGAATTCGCCCTTTAGTAAATCTGCCCCATAGTCTAAAAACGACGGTAGACCCTACCCTTGGTATATGCCGTTTGGGTAACACCATCTCTCACCTTGCAGATGCTGGAGTCATTAAAGCTGTACCACTTCTGGTCCTTTGAGCTATTTACGTAGGCACAGTAGTAACCGAAGCTGGCCGTTCCGGAGTGGGCGATGACAGCAAAAAGTCTGTACTTGAATTCTGACTGGAAGCAAAACAAAATATGCTGGATGTTTGCAATGACAACCAGCAGCTAAAGACTATTCAAAGATGCTGTGGGGGCAGTTGGGACCTCCATGATTTAGGTAGGGGTGTTGGGTGGGAGACCCTTCCTTCTTGGTGTAGCCTAGCCTGTTTTTGTCTTGGGTGAGGGTTCTTAACTCTATTCTTTGGCACAGGTTAGTGTACCTGAGCATGTTCTTGTTCTGGGAACTGCTCCTGATCCAGTACGTCACTCAAGTCCAGCGAGGAAGGGAAAGACAATGTTCTGTTTATCTTCTCTAGATGGGTGGACTTTCTTTTGCTGATACGTTTCAGGTGTATTGTCAGAGTCTGAGGTAGTGACAGGAACCGGAGAACCTACAAAGCATAAGAGAAGGGAAGCTTAGGTACAAGAAAATCCTATGATCCCTACGTTAGGTCATGAATTGTCTTCACAGTTGAGTCCCTGCTACAACCTGGCTCATAATTGATCAAATTCAGTCTCTATATTATGGTACATGCCTGATTTTACCATTAGGAACAAAGTATATTGTGGAGATACATCTCTCACCTGGAACATCACCTCTTGGCTGCTCCATCTGCTTGGCCATCCCATCTTCTGGTCAATTGGGAACCTATTAGCCACTTTCTAAGCATTTACAAATATCCAAACTGACCACTACTTATTATGTTCTACAACCAGATACCACAGTATTTGCTCAAGCATTTTGTATAATAAAGGCTTTGTGTTACCCTCTGTCCTGCAGTGTTTTCTTCACACTTTGGGCAGAAGCTTTTATTTTCTTCGCTCGTCTCATGTGGCTTAAAGAACCTCCAGAGCGCCCGTTGCTGGGAAAAAAAGCAAAAAAAATTGGTAGCAAGACAGCCCTTGTGCTTGTGGTCAGGGCCAGTCCTATCAAATGTGGGGCCCAATTGGGACTATTTTAGCAGGGCCCCCAGACAAAGTGTTGCTGACTACTGACACACCAAGAGTGTGTGTGTGTGAGAGAGAGAGAGAGAGAGAGAGAGAGAGAGAGAGAGAGAGGGGAAATAAGGGCACACGAGAGAGGGAGGAATAGGGGAATAAGAGAGAGAGGAAGGAAATAGCAGAGTGGACTGGACCAATTAGGATTGGGGCAGGTTGGACAGATTCAGGTTGGGGTGTGGGCTCAGTCAGGTTGGGGGTGGACTGGACCTGTGGAGTTGGGGGCTGGCTGGACCTACAAAGTTGGGGGTGGCTGGGCAGTTTTATTTTCTGGGGGAATACTTGTCCATGCTCACCACTGGTGCGGGGCCCCCAGAGGCGCGGGGCCCTATTGGGCCCAATTGGTCCAATAGGCCTAAGGCCGGCCCTGCTTGTGGTTTTAAATCCCCCCTATTATGTACTCACCAGGGGCAGCGTTCTGTGGTATTTGGAGTAGGGAACTGGCAACGGAATTGTCAGGACTTCCAGGTCACTGGACTTCTCATGAGAGCACTTGTGGCACGTTGTATATTCTTTAAGTTTGATGCCATAAAGTGCCCTCAGTCTCTTTGCCTGAACAAGGGGACAGACTAAATTAGGAACAGCTGCTGGTCATAAATCATTCTTTATTCTAATTATAAATAAAAAAAAAAAGATTATTGTTAATCAGGCATGGAACTGGCACCCAATTGTATAAAAACAGAAGATATGGAAATAGTATTCTATGGCTTTTACCTTCTGGTTAACAAAGGGCATTGCGGCTAAAAGCAACAATCATTATGGCAGCTTCCATAACAGGCATTCAATCTGCTAGAAGATACTTGCCTAAATGAATATCTGCTGTTTGTATAGAGTAAGTATAGTATGCAGACATTTGAATCAATTATGTATACCTTGGGGATTACCATGCCTTTCATTTCAAGGGCAATTTTCCAAGAACAGATGTTGGCATCGAACGGAAGTGCTGATATTTGTGTTGGTTTAACATTGTCTTTGCTGTAAATGTATCTGTAATCTGCTACACTATGGTATAAAGTACATTTACTTGTATTATCTATATGAAACAAAGGGCCCTTTTGCACTGCTGCCAGCAAGAGGGACAAACTGTAAACAAAAAAGTGTTTTTGAAACGGGATATCTACCCAACAAAGGGATAGATTTATCTGGCATAAAGGGGGGAAAAATCCATCGATTGATTTTCCATAATACATTCAGTAAACTTTTTCAGTGATTTTAATGCTATTTATAAATAATAATTGCCATTGAAAGCAGTTATTTGTCTCTGCACTGCTTGTCCTGACTACATGAACGTTGTATCGGTAGCCCAGCCATGACTTCAGTTCCTACAATGCTTTGCATGCTAAAGAGGAGGAGGAGAATCAAAGAAGCGTGCATCCACGGTCGGAGTGGGACGGCGGTAAACCGGGAAAAAACCCATGGGTGCAACTAGGGTCGCCATTAAAAAATTACTGGCCCCTTACAACAAAATTTTCAGGCCCCGCCCAGATCCTGCCCACGCCACACCACAGTTAAAAGACCACACAGACATCAGCGCTAAAAAAGGTAACCCCCCCCCACACACCAGATATTGATGGTCAGGGCCCCCTTATAAGTTAAAAAAAACTGTGGCGCTAGGACTCCCCATAAAAGTTTTTTAAAAAAAAGAATTGGTGGTCAGGGCCCCCCTACGAGTTAAAAAAAATAATTGGTGACCAGGGCCGCCCTATAAGTTAAAAAAATAAAAACATTGGTGCCAGGGCCCCCCCTTACAAGTTAAAAAAAAATTGGCTCCCCAGGGAATGCTTTTAAAAAAAACATTGGTGGCAGGGGCCTATAAATTATTAAAATAATACATTAGTGGCCAGGGGATTTTAAAAAAAAAAAAAAATACACATTGTTTTTCAGTAGAATTGAACTCGTGACTTCAACTTCACCTCCGTCTTTTTGCAGCTTCAGGACTTCAATTTCGGCTGTTTCTGTGACTTTGGGTCTTTTCAGCGCTTCAGGACGTCGGCTGTTTTTTGTGACTTCGGGTCTTTTTGGTGCTTCAGGACTTAAATTTCGGCCGTGTTCGGGACTTGGGCTGTTTTTGTGACTTCAATTTTGGCTGTTTTCGTCACTTTGGGTCTTTTCGTCGCTTCAGGACTTCAATTTTGGCTGTTTCTGTGACTTTGGGTCTTTTCAGAATTCAGGACTTCGGCTGTTTTTGTGACTTTGGGTCTTTTTGGCACTTCAGGACTTCGGCTGTTTTTGTGACTTTGGGTCTTTTTGGTGCTTCAGAACTTCAATTTTGGCGGTTTCGTGACTTCGGGTCTTTTCGTCGCTTCAGGACTTCAATTTTGGCTGTTTTCATGGCTTTGGGTCTTTTCGCTGCTTCAGGACTTCGACTGTTCGGCACTTCCGCATTCCGGCTGTTCGCGACTTCAGGAAAGGCGGCACTTCTTTGGCGCTGTCAAGGGGGGGCATGGCTATTTCGAAAAGTGCAGCACAGCCGGGCCCCCCTTCAGGCCCGGGCCCAGTACAGCAGTGCCCCCTGATGGCGGCCCTGGGTGCAACACTGCTTGCAATTTGCTACAAATTAGGCGCAAGCTGTATATGGCAATTTTAGGGGGTCCTCTGCGTCTGTATAAGAGTAACTACACTCACAATTGCATGTGTTAAAGAGCCCTGCCACAGTGTGAATACAGATTTCTACATCCAAGCAGTAAAGGTCAAAATGAAATACCCCCTTCCTCTATCCAAAAGCACAGATCTAACCCCCAGCTCAGATACGTACCAGGTGTGGGTGGGGCATTTGATGGAGAAGTAAATTCCACAGCACAAACAGGAGGTCGGCAGCATCATGTTGTTCACATACTATAAAGATAATGCAGAAAAGATTGATTTTTGCTTGCCCGTTCTATAAGAACCCCCTTTACGTTGTCCTCTGACCATTTCTCCCTTTTTATGGCTTCCAGACCCCAAGCTACCCCTAGGCTCACATCTTATATCAAGAGTCTGTAAGCAGTGTATGAATCCATAGGGGGCGACCGCGTCTTCCTTGCTGTTTTGCATTTCCTCAAACAGGGCCAGCAGCTGATACGGCAGCCTCTTCTCTGCAGGGATCTTGTGATTTGGACGCCCAATCCTGCAAGGAAAAAACGACCCATTAAGTGAAACCGTAAAGACACCTTAAAGGGGGTGGTGCAATTGTTTTCAATGGGTGACTAGTGCCTTTTTTCTATTATGCAATTGTAAGGGAAGGGTAAATAGTTTAAATTGCAATTCTCTGAAGTTTGGCCACTGAGGGGCACCTTAGTTTATGGAGTCATACTCCTCTTCCTGGGTCAAAGCATGACCCATAGAGTTTGGCAAGTAGGTGGCAGTGTGTATTGATGTATACGCTGAGCACATGCACTTGCTGTCCATTTTGCAGCAGGGTTGCCAGGTTGGCCGTTTTGTAGCCAAATTGGGCTACTAATTTAAAGGATAAGTAAACCTTAAAAATAAGTGAATTTAAAATTGATGAGGAGGCTATTCTAAGCACTTTTGCAATGTACCTTCATTATTTATTTATTTTTAATTCCAAAATATTAAGGGATACATGTACTATTAATATGAATGTATTTTGTTACAACAGCACCACCTGCTGGTCAGTTTCCCACCAGTCTGACCACCAAGTAGTCAAGGAAGTTGTCAGGAGAAAGAAAGAGGCTGCTCTGATGTTCTTCTGCTTAGGAATAAAATTAGAAACCCTTCTCACATCTTTCCTAAGCAGAAGAACATCAGAGCAGCCTCTTTCTTTCTCCTGACAACTTCCTTGACTACGTGGTGGTCAGACTGGTCAGAAAATGAACAGCAGGTGGCGCTGCTGTAACAAAATTCATTGATGTTAACAGTACATGTATCATTTAATATCGTGGAATTAAAAAAAAATAAACAATGAATGTACAGTGCATGTTGGGTAATGTAGTTTTTTGTTTAACAATTTGCCAACTGCCAAGTTTAATGTAAGACTATAATACCCAGCATGCAATGGGATTGACTTGTGTAGAAGTTAGAAGTTACCAAATTTTGGGCTCTGTACCCCAGTCTCGCATTTTCCGGTGACTTTCCTCCATTTCAGACAATTTTGGGGAAAAAATCTGCTGGCCACCAAAATGTCTAGAGGTTGACGTGTTTTACCAATATTTATATAATATTTTATAATTGTATATATATTAGGGCCTTATATTACCTCCTGGGCCCCTGGTGATGGACGAATCGGTCCCATTTTTGGAAAAAAACTTGAAAAAGGCATATTTTCATATATATCATTTATTTTTTAGACTTTTTTTCACTGCACATATTGTGCTATTTTTTGGCTACTTTTGAAGTGCCTCTTGGCTAATTTTGGGCTGGTTTTGAAAATTAGACTTGGCAACTCTGTTTACCAGTGTCCTTACTGGAGCAGGTACAAAGGGTTTGCAGTGGAACGTAGGCAGGTCAGGTCTAGTCAGGATGGGCTACGCACTTTAATAGAGCATTGTAGAAATGATAGTCAGGGATATTTAGCAGAGCAGCACATGCTCCACCGAGGAGTAGTATTCTTGGGTAATACTTGCCCAGAAGTAGGGACGAAGTGTCTAGAACCAGGGTTTAGAGAGATACTCTTGAATAACGCCTGAAAGCTGGGAGTGCCTCTGTCAAGCTGTTGTGTTCTCTCTCTCTTACCCTTGGGGGATATATATACTGACCATTGCTGCTGTGAGTATATGCCTATCCACGATTGTTCCTTGCTCCTTCTTTATTTGTAATAAACTCCTATGTGGGCTGTGTTCTCCATGAATCAGTTATTAGGTTAAGTTATAAGAACCACTGGCACCCATATATTGTGTACTGCACATAATTGTAGTTCAACAACACCCGGCCTACACACAGATATGAGATCTCATCTGGGCAGATTTGGGGTAAAGCTTATAGCGCGGAAGAAAAGGTGCCACTCCATTTTACTATAGCCTTACACAACGACGAGAATCTCCTTGAGAAATACTTACCCACAGAGTATGTCAGTAAAGTGCTGGTTCATGTACAGAGTCTGCAGCAGTGAATTCAGACAGTTGGTTACCCCAAGATTGCACAGCCCAACTGCCCCTGTACAGGGTAAAAGTAGGTCATTTCAGAGATTTTGTCATCTCATGTAAAAAATGTGTTTTCACTTATACAGTTATATATATTATAAATTCAACCATATATCTGTAACCTTGTTATGAGCTAAGGGGGCCCAGCGTGAAGGCCAGTTAGGGGGAGATTTGGGGTGAGTGCTTATTTGTACCCTGGGTACCCCTGGAACTATAGCAGGGTGACACCCCAATGTTTCTATATATCTGTAACCTTATTATGAGCTAAGGGGGCCCAGCCTGAAGGCCAGTTGGGGGAGATTTGTGGTGAGTGCTTTATATATACTTTATATATATTGGGGTGAGTGCTTTATTATCCGGAAAACCATTATCAAGGGGGCTCCAAATTATGGAAAGGCCGACTCCCATAGACTTGAATAATAGGATATGAAGCACACCAACCTCAGGCTTTGCCTTTAAAACATTTTTTTCCAGCAGAATTCACACACAAGCTTTCAGAGGAAAACCCCTTCCTCAGGTGCATGGAAGGGGTTTCCCCCCGAAAGCTTGTGTGTGAATTCCGCTGGAATAAAATGTTTTAAAGGCAAAGCCTGAGGTTGGTGTGCTTCATATGCTATAATTCAAGATAAGGAATTTGGCTGACTTGGAGGCAGCTTGGGAGTGGATGCACCCTGAAACAGTAAGTGGTGTGCTGAAGAAAAATAGTTTTTTCGACTCCCGTAGACTTCAGTTTATCCAAATAAAAAAAAATCCCCTTTTCTCTGTGAAAATAAAACAGTAGCTTGTACTTGATCCAAACTAACTTAAGGTATGAAGATCTAAATTATGGAAAGACCTGTTATCCGTAAATCCTCAAGTCCCGAGCATTCTGGAAAACTGGATCATACCTGTATTATATTTAGAAAACAGAGCCAATAGAGAGACTAAAGGCAGATATACAGGTCTGTCAAGGGAAAAACCAGGCAGATAGAGAACTGTGATGACAGCATTACAACTCAGATAACAAATGTATAAACCATGGGATAATTTTAGGCAAACTAAGCAGCATATTATTTTAGGTACTTTTCTGGCTGCTGCTTTCACAGATGCCTATAGATTCCCCCGGCTTCAAGGCAAAATGTTGAGGCATTAACTCTTTAGGCATCTGTTCTTGTTATCTGGCAGCTCCTTGGAACTGAGAAAAGTTTCTTTATTGCTCATTGGTTTTGTATTGTCTCCTGCTGAGGCCGGGTGGAGGCCCAGGACTGATGAAGACAATGTAATTCTCCTACCGCACACCTGTAGTTATGTGGGACAGACTTCCAGAGCGTTTAAAACCCGGATGAATGAACATAAGAGCAGAATAAGGAATTATAAACCTGAAGAGAAGGGAGAAGGGGCTACTATAGGCCAAAAAAAAGAGAATGAGAAAGAGAAATTTAAAAAGGAAACCCTCCTGGCGAAACATTTTTTCGAAGCAAAACATAAAATTTTTCAACTCAGATGGCAAATATTAGAGGTTATACACAGGCAGAAAGGTGAAATAGATAAGAGGTCATTGTTGAGACGGGAGGCCTTTTGGATTTGGCAGCTTAAAACACTCACACCAAAGGGCCTTAACGAGAATTTTAGTTATACGTGTTTCTTATGAGAGAAAAACTGTTTTTAACCTTCTTGCATGTTTTTATTCATTTCTTACAGATAAGAACTGCTGAATGATCACATATAATATCAAGGGTTATTAGAAAATCCCAAGGGCAGTAAGGTATTATAATACAACACATGGATTATTGCAATATGGTGTTTAATGTATGTGGTTTTTTAAAAAAAAAAGTTGTTTCAAATAATGTTTTGATACCATATTTTATAATAATTATTGCACATGGGCACTTTAAGAAAGAAAAAGATCTTTTTGTTGACTGTTGTACCAAATTGATTGCTTTATTGTATGTTATATATAGGTCGAATTTCCTGTATCCCACATAAGGGTTAATTTTTACGGCAAACTGCATGATGGGAAAAGAGGGCGTGGGAAGTTGGGTTTAAATGGGTGACTGCACAAATAATTGTATCCTGATGAAGGGTGGGTGTTCCCCCCCGAAACGTTGAGTGTTCCCCCCCGAAACGTTGAGTGTTCCCCCCCGAAACGTTGATGTTTGGTGGCTGAATAAAAGGGGATAATCCCCGACTGCACTAATCGGTGTGTGTGCGGATCCGTTTTCTTTTACACACCAGGACTGATGAAGGCCACATTGTCCTAATAACCAGCCCATCAGCTGGTGGGTTATTTGGTTAGGAAGTTACAAAGAAGGTAATTAGCTTTAAGAAGGGGTTGGATGGTGTTTAGCAAGTGAGGGAATACAGGGTTATGGGAGATAGCTCATAGTAAAAGTTGATCCAGGGACTGGTCCCATTGTCTTTTTGGAGTCAAGAAGGAATTAATTAATAACACATATTTTTAGAGCACCAACATATTGCGCAGCGCTGTAAAATAAATGTGTTTATACAGGTATGGGACCTGTTATCCAGAATGCTCAGCACCTGGGGTTTTACCAGAAAACAGATCTTTCCGTAATTTAGGTCTCCAAGTCTACTAGAAAATCATGTAAACATGAAATAAACCCAATAGGCTGGGTTTGCCTCCAATAAGGATTAATTATATCTTAGTTGGGATCAAGTACAAGCGACTGTTTTTTGTTACAGAGAAAAAGGAAATCATTCAAAAAAATTGGGATTATTTGATTATAATGGAGTCTATTGAAGAAATTCCGTAATTTGGAGCTTTCAGGATAAAGGGTTTCCGGATAACGGAACATACATACATAGAACATACAGAGTTACATACATAAACACCAGTACCGCAACCTCACCGCAACAAAAGGTGAGGAAGGCCCTGTGCAAAAGAGCTAACAATCTAACGGGGGAAGGGAATGAGACACAGGGTGTGGGCAAGTTCAGAAATAATCAGGTGAGAGATGTAGCATATGGTATTGTATTTGGTAGCTAAACACAGTGAGGGTAGGATTCTCTAAATAAGTGTGTTTTAAGAGATATTTTGAAAGTAATATTGAAACTCTTAGGGGCATATTTATCAAGGGTCGAATTCCGAATTGAAAAAACTTTGAATTCAAAAAGACCAACCGAAATTAAGACAAAGGTTTTTTTTGGTCGAATAGGGCCGTATTCGGCCGAATTCTAATCCCAAGAATCGAAGGAATATTGCATTAGATTGAATTCGATTCAAAGTTTTTCACGAAAAAACTTAGATTTTTCCACCAATGGACTCCAAATAGCTTGTAGGAGGTCCCCCATAGGCTAAAACAGCAATTCTGCAGGTTTTAGATGGCGAATGGTCGAAATCGAATTTTTAAACTAATTATTTTCAAATTCAAATAGAATGGACTATTCCCTAGTCGAAGTACACAAAAAATAGCTGGAAATTTGAATTTTTTTCATTCGAAAATTCACCTCGGCCTTTGATAAATCTGCCCCTTATTGAACAGGTATGGGATCTGTTATCCAGAATGGTTGGGACCTGGCTTTTTCCGGATAATGAATCTTTACATAATTTGGATCTTCATACCTGAAGTCTATTATAAAACCATATAAACATTAAATAAACCCAATTGGCTGGTTTTGCTTCCAATAAGGATTAATTATATCTTAGTTGGGATCAAGTACAAGTTACTGTTTTATTATTACAGAGGTATAGGAAATCATTTTTAAAATTTGGATGAAATGAAATATTACTGGGCAGCTCGCCTCGCGCAGTTGGCTCCCCTTCATGCGGAACCCCTTGCACCACTTTGGGTTGAGATGGAGGATGATTTACTGTACCCGTACCTTTCGCAACAATTGATATGGTTATCAAAGATACCGTACCATCATATTTCCGAAGCCTCTCCGTTAACTATAGAAATGTTACGTCTGTGGACGGCTTCCAGGAGGAGATTTGGCCTGATGTCTTCCCCTTCTCCCTTGACGCCCTTGGCGAATAACCAAGACTTTCCTGTAGGGCAATCCCGGCGGGCATTGGCTTGGTGGGCCACTAAGGGAGTTTACACGCTTCAGTCGCTGACCAGGTATGGGAAGCCTCTAACGTCCCAACAACTACGGGACCTTTACGACCCCCCCATGCAGGAGGTCTTTCGGACGACGCAAATAGCCCACTTTGCACACCAACAATTACGGCGTGCCACTGACTGCTGTTTAAAGCCTACAGCCTTGGAGACCATTTGTAGGCAGTACCCGCTGCAACCAGGCACTCTCAGCACGCTGTACCAGCTGTTAAACCAACCCCCGCAGCACTCCCAGAAACTGGGATATATGCTGAGGTGGGAGAAAGACTTGAATATCACACTTTCGACTCAACAATGGGCTCATTGCAGTCTTACGGCGCACAAAGGGAGCACCTGTGTGACCGTTAGGGAGACATCTATTAAATTACTCCATAGGACATATCTAGTCCCCACGAGACTGAACAAATTATATCCTTCGTGCAATCCGCAATGCTTTCGGGGCTGTTCAGACCCAGGAACGTTATTGCATATATGGTGGTCCTGTAAGGCTGTTTCACAATTTTGGGATGCTGTTCTTCGCCTCTTATCCAAAGTTCTCCATACTACCTTCCCAAAGGATCCTATGGTACTTTTATTGGGCAAGAAGCCACACAACTTTAACAATTCGGCCCACAGATTAAGTCAACATATTCTGATGGCGGCGAGGCTTATCATTGCAGCTAATTGGAAAAAACCGGGAATACCTCTGGGTTCTCTCAAGGCAAAGATAATTTGCATCGCCGCTAATGAGAAGCTTACTTATACTTTGAAAAATGATATGGCGGCCTTCGACAAAATATGGCTTCCATGGCTAGCTCATGAACACGACCCTCAGCTTTTTCAAGCCCTGCATTCATGATGCGGACTATATTGGTTGGCTATAGATAACTCCCACGCCTAGACTCCCTCCCAATTGTACCATTATAGATACACCACCGCCTTATGACTTTGTTATGCTTTACATTGTATGCTAACAGTACGCCCTTCCCCCTGTATTTCTGATCTTCCACCCCCCTCCCTTTTTTTTTTTTTTTTTTTTTTCTTCTCTCTCTCTTATCCTTCCCCACCTCTTCTTTTTCTGTACTGTATAATGTTTGTTATCAGTTGTATTGTTTATGACAATTTATAGCAGGTTGCCGTGTGCCACGGATAGCCTGATTTCTGCGTACTGAACTCAATAAAACTTGTCAGTTTAAAAAAAAAATTTGGATGAAATGGAGTCTGTGGGAGACAACCTTTCCATAATTAGGAGCTTTCTGGATAAGGGGTTTCCGGATAACAGATCCCATACCTGTAGTAGTTAATGGGGAAACACCCAAACAGAGACCTTTCCATGCCTTACTTACCATTTTTGAATCTCCCACCACTATAGGACAATGGCTCTACTATGGCCTTTCCATAATTAGGAGCTTTCTGGATAAGGGGTTTCCGGATAACGGATCCCATACCTGTAGTAGTTAATGGGGAAACACCCAAACAGAGACCTTTCCATGCCTTACTTACCATTTTTGAATCTCCCACCACTATAGGACAATGGCTCTACTGGGACGGATGCTGCCTGTGCCTGGCCGGCTTCATTGGCTTCCTCTTCCTCCAGGAAGAAACTGCAACTGGCATATCCATCGTCCTGCATCTTCTCCAAGACTCATACTTCATTGCTGGAAATAAAGACCTAGGTCAGTGCTGGACAGGTCGGTTATAAAGGCTCATTTCTGTTCAATTCCCCGAGCAACTACACACCAATCTGAATAAGAGACTGGGATATGAATAGGAGAGGCCTGAATAGAAAGAGGAGTAATAAAAAGGAGCAATAACAATACATTTGTAGCCTTACAGAGCATTTGGTTTTTAGATGGGGTCAGTGACCCCCATTTGAAAGCTGGAAAGAGTCAAAATAACAAGACATATCATTCAAAAACTATATAAAATATATAATGAAGACCAATTGAAAAGTTGCTTAGAATTAGCCATTCTATAACATATTAAAGTTAATTTAAAGGTGAACCACCGCCATGAGCAGCTTATAGGCAGTTGAGTGCATTGTGGGTGCTGTGCCAGATGAATTATGCCACCGAACAAGCCCTTGTTTATTTCAGGAAATATAGAACCGGTCAGAGCCCAGGGTCATTTTAGGATAGAATGGCTAATTCTAAGCAACTTTTCAACTGTTCTTCATTATTTAATTTTTTCAAGTATTTTTGGAATTATTTATTTTTCTCTTACTCTTTCCAGCTTTCAAATGGGGGGTCACTGACCCCCATCTAAAAAAATCGAATGCTCTGTAAGGCTACAAATGTATTGTTATTGCTACTTTTTATGACTCATCTTTCTATTCAGGGCCTTTCCTATTCATATTCCAGTCTCTTATTCAAATCAGTGTCGGGTTGCCAGGGTATATTGGACCCTAGCAACCAGATTGCCGAAAATTGCAAGCTGCTGAATAAAAAGCTAAAATAATAAAAAATGAAAACCAATTGCAAATTGTCTCAGAATCTGCATCACACTAACAGTTAATTTAAAGGTGAACAACCCCTTTAACCCAAAAGTGCCCCCCTTCCCCTTTTAACAAGCAAAATGAAATTAGCATGCCATCCAGTAAATAGGTCGTAGCTTCTAATTGGCTTTCCTCTGACTTTTAGTAGCCCTGGTCCAGTCTACATTAGATCATATCCAGAACAGAATGTACTATACGTGCTCCCTGGTGACATCACAGCTACACTCAGCCTTTGATTGGCTCATATTTCCTCCGTGAATGTAACCACTAAACATATCAGCTTAACGGGTAAGTACATTATACAGGAATGGGACCTGTTATCCAGAATGCTCAGGATCTGGGGCTTTGGATCTTTGGATTTGGATCTTCATACCTTAAGGGGCCCATTTACTTAGCTCGAGTGAAGGAATAGTATAAAAAAACGTCAAATTTCGAATATTTTTTTGGCTACTTCGACCATTGAATTGGCTACTTCGACTACGACTTCGAATAGAACGATTCGAACTAAAAATCGTTTGACTATTCGATAGTCGAAGTACTGTCTCTTTAAATATAAACTTCGACCCCCTAAAACCTACCGAAGTGCAATGTTAGCCTATGGGGAAGGTCCCCATAGGCTTTCTAATGTTCTAATGTTTTTTTGGTTGAAGAAAAATCGTTCGATCAATGGATTAAAATCCTTCGATTCGAACTATTTGCGGTAAATCCTTTGACTTCGATATTCGAAGTCGAAGGATTTAACTTCGATGGTCGAATATCGAGGGTTAATTAACCCTCGATATTCGACCCTATGTAAATCTGCCCCTAAGTCTACTAGAAAATCATGTAAACATTAAATAACCCCAATAGGCTGGTTTTGCTTCCAATAAGGATTAATTATATCTTAGTTGGGATCAAGTACAGGCTACTGTTTTATTATTACACAGAAAAAGGAAATTATTTTTAAACATTTGGATTATTTGGATAAAATGGAGTACTGTAAATGGGATACCTGTATGGATATGGCATATTGTTACATAACCCACTATGTTTGTAGGCACTGGTACCACCGCAGATTTGGTAGTGTTTTCAATTTCCTTTGTATTTAAAGGAGCCACGCTTTACTTAAAGAGAGAATAGAGTTTCTAGATCCATTTAAAACAGCTACTATTTACTTTTATCCGTAATTTACTGAAAATACAAACCCAAAAATTGCACCCCCAAAAAAACTTTTTTTTTTGAGCGAGGGACTAATTGAGGGCGAATTTGGTACAATTTTGCCTTTTGGTTATAATGGTGGAGGGAAATTCTTTTGTAAATCAGTTTCAGCTGGGGATCAGATGCTTCTCCCCCTCTCCCCAGGCATCATATGATTATATACCTGTGCATTGAGAGTTATAAGCAGTGCAGGCTATTATTTGCATTATTATTTCGATTTGTACAAAAAGCCAAATATGCTTTCTACTTTCAGCATTTAGAAAAAAGTTTTTTTCTTATCCCTCTGTCCCAGCTGTCAGTCTGTTGGAGGAATGTGGTGGCTGTAGTGTGACAGTTGGGCTGTGTGTTAGCCACAGTAGTCTCAGCATTTCCCCTCACAGCTGTGTCCGACTTCAGTTCAACAAGGGGCTGCGCCGTAAAAAATACACTGAATTCTATATTCAGTTTGACACTGAACTGTTAAATTCTGACCCCTCTCTGTGTATAACAAAAATGCACATCAGTAAGAATAACTGAGAGGTTCGGTCATCTATCCATAACTATCTGTCACTCATCTTTATGTATATCTATGTCTGTCTGTCTGTCTTGTTGTCTATCATCTAGCTCCATGTCTGCCTGCCTATATCTGTCATGTATCTATCTTTCTATTTATCAATTATTTATCATTTATCTATCTATCCCTCTATCTATCCCTCTATCTATCCCTCTATCCATCCATCTATCTATCTATCTATCTATCTATCTATCTATCTATCTATCTATCTATCTATCTATCTATCTATCTATCACATATCTGTTATTTATCTATCTTTCTATTGATTATATATCATTTTCTATCCCTCTCTCTCTCTCATCTATCACATATCTGTTATTTATTTATTTATCTATCTTTCTATTGATTATATATAATTTAGCTATCTTTTATCTATCTATCTATCTATCACTCTCTCTCTCTATCTCTCTATATCTATCACATATCTGTTATTTATCTATTTTTATATTGATTATATATCATTTATCTCTCTCTCTCTCTCTCTCTCTCTCTCTCTCTCATCTATCACATATCTGTTATTTATTTATTTATCTCTTTCTATTGATTATATATAATTTATCTATCTTCTATCTATCTATCTCATATCTATCTCATATCTATCTCTTATCTATCTCTTATCTATCTCTTATCTATCTCTTATCTATCAATTATCTATCAATTATCTATCAATTATCTATCTATCTATCTATCTATCTATCTATCTATCTATCTATCTATCTATCTATCTATCTATCTATCTATCTATCACATATCTGTCATTTATCTATCATTTATCTATCATTTATCTACCAATCTATTTCTCTATATCTATCACATATCTGTTATTTATATATCTATCTTTCTATTGATAATATATCATTTACCTATCCCTCTATCTACTTTATCTATATATCTATCATCGACCTGTCTATCTAGGAGTCTATCTGTCTATCATCTCTCTATCACATATCTGTCATTTATCAATTATATATAATTTATCTATTTGTCACGCTATGTATCTATCTAAATCTCTCTATCTCTCGCTCCATCTGTCTGTCCGTCTGTCCATCCATTATCTATCACTATACAGCACTAAATACATAAACTATTCTATAATAATCATTATTACCACCTTTATTTCAAATATGTGACATGCTGGGGACGAGCCGCTGTTTTCCCCTATATCCCAAATATCAGCAACAATTTCCAAACAGCTGTCACTGCTCCTCACTGCTGGGATTAATCAATTAAATTAAAAAATATATCAACTACATAAAAAAAATCTAGACAGTATCTATCTATCTATAGTAGAATAGAAAAATAGTAGTGGTTCCATTAAACCCTGTGCTGTTTTAACACATCTTTAATGGCATAATGAGTGTGTTATAAGTTACAAGTTTATATACTGTGTGTGTCTATACTCCTTTTGTCCTATATAGCAGACATGACATGCAGTAAGTGTATATGAGTATGGAGTATGGCAGCTGAGCAGGGAGAGACAAGGAGAGGGTACTTACAGAAGGAGACATTTACTCGACTCTGGATTTTAGGATTCCTTGTGTGGAGATATGGGATGTGCCTGTGGTTCAGCCTCCTTATATCAACTCCTACACACACTCACACACACTCACAGTCACACTCACACACACTGGCCCCGCCCCTCTCTTGGTTTCATTTCTCATTCCTGATGCAGTAAAAATGAAACTAACTGGGCTGCAGCAGCGCAGGCACCTCTGATAGCCAATCACTCACCTTCTTGTGGGGTTCCTTTTCTCCAGTGCCAGGTAACCCTTCAACTGCCAGGCCAGCTGCAATCTTTAACCCTTTAGTTGTGCAAAATGATAGCTAGTGCAATTGTGATCAGTTTTGTGTATGAACAATGGTATACAAGTGCATTTCCTTAGCTACAAATATCATGACATTATGAGGGGGTGGGTTGATTGTGGAAAGGGGGTGAGAACATGACACAAGGGACAGGGTTTGGGCAGATCACAGTTTTGTCCGAGATCCTGAATTCTGAAACCCTGACAAGCAAATCTGAACTGGAGCCAGGGTCGCCGGCTCTAATTTTGAAAACCAGCCAAAGTCAACTACAAAACTAGCCCAGAGGCACTTCAAAAGTAGCCCAGAAATTGCACAATAAGTGCAGTAAAAAAATGAATAAATGTGAAAATATGCCTTTTTTAAATTTTCACTGTTTCACTGAAGCAAAGATTCACCCGTCACCAGGGGCGTAACTACATAAGGCCCTAATACAGTACAAAGACAATTTCAATAAATATTGGTAAAACAGGTCAACCTCTAAGCATTGGTGGCCAGCAGACTTTTGCCTTAAAATTGCCTTGAAGTCACCAGAAAATGCTTTAGTGTGAATAGAGACTGGCGTACAGATCCCAAAATCTGGTAACCAGGCCCAGACTGACAATCTGTGGGTTCAGGCAAATGCCAGAGGGGCTGCTATAAGATTCCATAGAAAGTCAGTATTTAGTGGGCTGGTGGGAGCTGTTTGGGCCCCTGCGTGGGCTGAGTGGGCCTCTGTGTACCTGAAATGCCAGGGCCTATTTTGATTCTCAGTCCAGACCTGCTGGTAACTCCCCAGTCCCGACTTCTACACAAGTCACGGGTATTGTAGTCTAAAATTAAACTTGGCAGTTGGCAAATTGTTAAACAAAAACTACATTACCCAACATGCATTGGGAGACGCAGGCTTAGGGCAAGAAAAAACTTTGGCTGGTTTCCAAAGTACAAACCAGGTACTTTCAAAACCAACCTGGACTTTAAATTGTTAGCTGAATTTGGCTGGAAACCCACCAACCTGGCTGGAGCCCACTCTGTGACAGCACAACAAACTGCATCAGTTAGAGCAGAGTAGGGCACCTAGGGTTGCCACCTGGCTGCTATTTTATTGGCCCAGCCAGTAAAAATGTTGCTTGATGCCAATGTTATTTATAGGGAAAACCCATAAAAATATTCCAGAAAAGGTGGCAACCCTAGTTAGAGCACAGCAGGGCACCTAACCCCTAGTAACTAGCAGGGTCAGACTGGGCCGACGGGACACAGAGAAAAAACCCGGGGGGCCCCTGGCACTTGTGGGCCCTGCCGACCCAGATCCACGATTTTCAGACGGCTTCCTGCTGCGACTGCATGAAAAGTGATTTGAGCCTGTGCAGAATCGCACACGCTCAGTGGCGGGGCAATGTGCACACACTCGGTGGCGCACCACCCCATTTGCCAGCTGCAGCTCCTCCATACGGCATTGGCTTGCCACGCCCCTGCTGCCACACAATGTGGAACGCGCCCCCTCCTTGTACACATAATCTGGGTGGGGGGTGGGCCTGCACCAACATGTCTCGGTGGGGGGTGCGAGCATGGGTTGGCGGGGGACGCAGGAAGGGTTGCCACCTTTTCTGAAGAATTTTACCGGATGGTAACGGGAGGGAACAAAAGGGGGCGGTCTGTGATTTACCGGCAACTACATTGTAATACCGGCCCCGGCCTTGGCAGGCGTTTTATCGGCTACACCAGCCGGGTGGCAACCCTAGACACAGGGCCTACAAGGACTGAGGCCCACAGGGTGTTTTCTAGGTGTCCTGCCAGCTCAGTCCAACTCCGTTCCCCCTTAGGAACAACTCGGGGTTCAAAGGATATTCCCTCTATGTATATCTGCAATAAATCATTATAGTCATTATATTGCTGATGCTGAATATTAGAGATACTGGTTAAAGTGCTGGTTTTATGTTTTGGGTAGCCGAGGATGAGTAGAGTATAACAGTGCTTATTAGCAGAGACTCATGCAGGCATTACCTGCTCTGTCGCCTACCCCATGTCCGGTCCTGTGTCTCCCTGACTGCCGCTGGTATGTTTTGTTTAAATGCGCTTCTGCGCGTAGTTTCGCGCATGCGTGCTGGTGCGTAGTTTTGCGCATGCGCAATTGAGCACACACTACTCCGGCACCGTGGCCGGCCAGGTTGCCTAGAGTGCCTGGCTGGGTTGGCCCGGCTCTGATATTCATATATAATGATGTAATAATCATATATAATATGCTACTGAGGTTTAAATAAGAAGCTAAAGTATTGAGGGAATATGAGGTAAGGGTATAGTTGGGGAAGAGAAGGGGAGAAAGTAGGTAGGTAGATGCAGTGGGGTTACTGGTGAACCTACACTTTCCTATTGTTTTGCTTTGTAAGAGTCTGTTTCTTTGAAGAGAAACCATCTTATCCAGACAGCTGCAAATGTAGTAAACTGATCTGGGTAAGAGGTAGACAGTTCCTCAAATAGGCATATTTCTGTAATTTTATTGAAACAATCTTTAATGGTGGGGCTATATGTAGTATTCCAATGCAGTGGTATTAAAAGTTTTGCTGCATTCAGTAACTGGGGTTCTAGGTTGGAGTTAAAAGTTATTACTGGCTGTGGGTTATGGAATAACAGTGAAGGGTCTGCATATATGTTGACCCTGAGGATCTGACTAGAGCAGGGGTCCCTTTTACCTGTGAGCCACATTCAAATATAAAAAGAATTGGGGAGCAACATAAGCATGATGAAAGGACCTCATGGGGTGCCAAATAAGGGCTGTGATTGGCTATTTGACAGCCCCTATGTGGACTGGCAGCCTACAAGAGGCTCTACTGGGCACTATACTAGTTTTTATGCAATTAAATCTTGCTTCCTAGTCTGGAATTCAAAAATAAGCACCTGCTTTGAGGACACTGAGAGCAACATCCAAGGGGTTGGAGAGCAACATGTTACTCACGAGCTACTGGTTGGGCATCACTAGAGAGTGAGCATACCTCCTCCCAGAAAGGTCTTATAAGGTCACAAGTCCAAAATATATGGTATATGGTTCCTTATTCTCTATTGCAGGGGTCGGCAACCCGCGGCTCCGGAGCCTCATGCGGCTCTTTGTCCTGCTTGCTGTGGCTCTGCCTGTGCCCAGTCAGTTAAATCAAATATAAAGTGCCCAGGCATGATTAAAGGTACATTCACTGTGCATCCATAAAGTGTAAAGCCCCCCTATCCCTCCAGCAACCCATTGTGCACCACTACTGTGCCATGATCATTTACGCTGCCATGATGAAGGCCCTGGCATTGAGGGACATCACGTGGGACCCGGCATCTCTAGGGTCATCACTTGGGGCCCGACATCCAGGGACATCAGGTGGGACCCGGCATCTCTAGGGACATCACTTAGGACCCGGCACCCAGGTAATGGATCTTCAGAGAGATTTCTGCAGCTTCCTGCTGTGGGAAATTACATGGGACCCGACATCCAGGTAAGAGCAGGCAGTAGTCAGCGTAGGATCAGCTCACTATGGGGCAGGGGGGACGGGCACAGCGAGAGTCATGCAGTATGGGCATATTTTCCCCTCTGCCTTATAGCCATGTTATTATATGGACAGCGGGATAATCTGACCTTCATCATGGCAGCGTTAGAAATCATGGCACAGTAGTGGTTCACAATGGGTGGCTGTAGGGATAGGGGGGGGGGTTATACTTTATGGATGAATGAATGTGCCTTTAATCATGCCTGGGCACTTTATATTTGATTTTGAGCTGGGACCCGGCACCACGCGGTTAACGGAAGCCAGAGTCCAGCAGCATTGCAGCAGGTGCGAGGGCTATAGACGTGACGCATATTTTAATGATGTCTATATCCCTCGCCTTTAACTGCTGGTGCTGGCGGCTTGTTCAGTGTGCAAACCCAGCTCCAGCCATCACTATCTACATTTGCCACAGGTGCAACCCATTCCCACCTATACATGGACAAAGCTCTATAAGGGAACAAGCATAGTATTAGACTCCTAGAGAGCATATTACAGAAAAAAGGGAAAATCCTACTCACCTGCAAATACAGCCCTTGTGCCCCAAGCCCACTCTTACACAGAGGTAGTAAAAGGGTGACTAGAGCTGCCATAGGCCAGGGCGATTTTGTTGCAAAGGGGCCCTTGACCAGATACACGTGTGTCCACAGCTCCCAATTGCCACAGGCTTATAATGAACCTCTGTGGGACAGCCATACTGAGTCTCTAAAGCGGGTAATCCATGAATACATCCCAAAAAAGAAAAATCTCAGAAGAAAATAAAGAGTTTAATTCTGCATGGACAGATCCCTTTGCCTTCACTGTCAATGACGCTGGCTTGCCTGTGTGCTTGATATGTGGCGAGAAATTAGCAAACAACAAAAAATGTATCGTTGAAAGACATTTTCAAAACAAGCACTCAGCTTTTTCGAAAGCGAAAAAGAGAGTGATTTCGGAACTATTACGGAAAGTTGAGCAGAGCAAACATACTTTCGAGAAGTGGATCAACTCTCCAAACTCAACTACAGCCAGGGCCGCTCCGCCTCAGGCGGCACAGGAGCGGCCAGTTACCAGGGGCGGCAAAAAGCCGCCTCTGGTAACTTTAAGAGCTGAATTTCCGTTTTTTAAAACGGAAATTCGGCTCTTCTAGCGCAGCGAGTGCAATAACGCTCACTGCACTAGCGATGCGGCCCCTCCTCCACCCGCTCCGACGCTGGTAGTTAGAAGAGCGGAGCAGGAGGAGGAGCGGCATTGGGGCTGCTGCCTCTAAAAGGTGCCTGACTACAGCTGCTAGTTTTGTGGCAGCTCATGAGATCGTAAGGAGGGGGAAGCCATTCACAGATGGAGAATACATGAAAGAATCGTTCATAAAAATATCAGAGCATCTATTCTCCGAATTCAAAAACAAACAGGAAATTATTCAGAAAATTAAAGAAATGTCTCTATCTGCAAAGACGGTGAAGGACCAGGCCTGGATTTGCGTCAAGGCCGCATGGGCCTAGGGCGGCAAAAAATAGGGGGCGCATGCTGCCCAGCCGCATTATGGGGACGTTCGCGTCCCCGTTTAACTACACCAGCTGCACCGGCGGTTTTTCGCCGGCGTGCTGGGAAGGCGGGCGCTAGGACCACGCGGCTGCCTAGTCGGACCGCGCGGCCTAGGGGCGGCCGGAGAAGAAATCCGACGCTGTGAAGGACAGGGCAATTAGAATGGCAACCAACATCACCTGTAAGCAAATTGATGACATCAATTCAGCTCAAGCATATTCAATTGCCTGTGATGAGTCAAGTGATATAAACGATATTGAGCAGACAGCACTGTTAGGGCTCTTACACATGACCGTTCTGACCTGCGCTCCCCTGCGTTCCGTTTTTTGGCGTTCAGCCGCAGGGGAGCGCATGAATAGATGCAAGTCATTATTTGAAATGGGGCTGTACTCACTCAGGCACGTGTAGGCGCCGAACACAGGAAAAATGCAGCATGTTGCGCTGAACCTGCGTTCGGCGCCTACACGCGCCTGTGTGTCATTTCAAATAATGACTTGCGTCTATTCCTGCGCTCCCCTGCGGCTGAACGCCAAAAAACTGAACGCAGGGGAGCGCAGGTCAGAACGCTCATGTGTAAGAGCCCTAATGTAGATATGTGAACTCTGATGGGCCGCAGGAAGAACTGCTTGAACTAATACCGCTAAAGGGCCAAACACAGGGACAGGACATTTGTGAGGCTGTTTTGAGTTGTCTAAAAGCCAAAGGAATAAACACCGCTCACCTTGTGTCAGTGTCTACTGATGGTGCACCCAGTATGAGAGGAGCACATAAGGGCTTTGTGAATTTACATCAAAAATCGAAGGATCGAGAGCTGATGACGTTTCACTGCATCTTGTGCGCTCAAACATTCCCCCCTGAATGTGTGGAAGTGATGAACCTCGTTATTAAGATAATTAAGAAAATAATTGCAAATGGGTTAAACCACCGACAGTTTGGTTCATTGTTAGATGAAGTGGAGAGCGCATATTCGGATCTCCTGCTGCCCAACAGAGTTCGTTGGCTGTCAAGGGGAGACGTGCTGAAACGCTTCGATGCTTGTCTGGAACATGTGAAAACCTTCTTGGAAAGTAAAGGCCTCAGCTATCCCGAACTGGGAGACCTTGGTTGGCTGGAAAAGTTTTATTTCATGGTGGATATGAAAATATAAAACACGCTGAATAAAAATCTCCAGGGAAAGGGAAAGACGGCCCTGCAGTTGCTGGAGGATGTTCTGGCGTAAGATGCCAGTGTTTGCCAGAGATGTACAGAGAGGTACGGTCTCTAACTTCCCCTCCCTGAGAGAGTTCAAAGGAAAGAACAATCACATCATAAATTGCGATTATTTACAATGTGCAATTATGGCAATGCAAGCTGCATTTGGAGAAAGGTTCAGCGAGTTCAGAAAGGAAAAAAACACTCTGACCTTCCCTGTCACACCGCTGGACATTGACCCATCCCTGCTGAACATATCCGCATTCCCAGGGATCAGTCAGCCCGATCTTGAAACTGAACTGGCCGAAATAGCGGATAAAGACTTATGGGTGTCCAAGTTCAAAAACCTGACATTGGATCTCGAAGAAATCGCTCCCCGTCAGAAGGCCACTCTCGCTAAAGAGCACAAATGGAATGATGTTGAAAACCTCCCCAAACCTCATACCTCCCAACTGTCGCTTTTTCGGAGGGACAGTCCCTCTTTTGACAGCTCAACCCGCAGTCCCTCATTTGTACTGGAAAGTCCCTCTTTTCTCTGCACTGAACAGCCAGAAAAAGAAACAAAGTTTCTCACTTAATTGGCTTTTAGGGCTCTTACACATGAGCGTTCCGACCTGCGCTCCCCTGCGTTCCGTTTTTTGGCGTTCAGCTGCAGGGGAGCGCAGGAATAGATGCAAGTCTTTATTTGAAATGGGGCTGTACTCACTCAGGCGCGTGTAGGCGCCGAACGCAGGAAAAATGCAGCATGTTGCGTCTGAACCTGCGTTCGGCGCCTACACGCGCCTGAGTGAGTACAGCCCCATTTCAAATATTGACTTGCATCTATTCCTGCGCTCCCCTGCGGCTGAACGCCAAAAAACGGAACGCAGGGGAGCGCAGGTCGGAACGCTCATGTGTAAGAGCCCTTAGCAGAGAGCCCAGAACAGCTAACAGGTGCAAATAAGGTACTTTGTAACAATTTTGAGACACAAAAACACAGTTTAGATAAGGAGAAATATTTTCAAACTTTCATAACCTGCCATATTTTGTAAAACGAACATGGTAATTAGGGGGTGTGGCCACAGAAAGGGTGTGGTCAAAAAATTTGCTGCGCTACGTGCGAAAAAATGTTTTTGTCCCTCTTTTTACTTCCAAAATGTTGGGAGGTATGAAACCTGACAAACTTATTTTTGAAACACGGAGTGCCATTCCCGACACGTATATGAACATGAAAAGGGATGCATTTGGAGTCCTGTCCATCTTTGGCTCAACATACTTATGTGAGCAAGTTTTCTCTAACATGAACTTCATAAAATCCAAATATCGCTCCCGCCTCACAGATGAGAGCCTAAAGTCCTGTATGGAGATCAAAGTCACATCTCACAGCCCCGACATAGGGAAGATCAGCTTGGAGCTTCAGAAACAGAAGTCACATTAATGAGAACACTAGCATTTGACTATTATTGAATTCAGTGTTTATTTCAGTAGGCCTACATGTGCTTACTGCACTTCTGTTGTTTGTGTTCTGTTGTTGCAACTGCCAGGGGCGTAACTATAGAGGAAGCAGACCCTGCGGCTGCAGGGGGGCCCAGGAGGTATAGGGGCCCCATGAGGCCCTAATTCATATACAATTTCAATAAATATTGGAGAAACAAGTCAACCTCTAAACATTTTGGGGGCCTGAAAAATAATTTGCTGTGGGGCCCAGTAATATCTAGTTACGCCACTGGCAACTGCTCTATTGCAACGCCAGCATCTGCCATCTGAAATATATATATATGCTTACACCAAAACTTAGGACTTAACCCCTAACTATGAGCCAATGAGTAATATAGGTTAATTAAATAATCATAAATTGATAAAAAGGCAATACTTATTCACAACCAGGGCCCTGTTTGTAATTAAAAACAATGTGTTAAAAAATATGTTTTTAATTACAAATAGGGGCATGGTTGTGAATAAATATTTTATCAATTCTTGATTATTTAATTAACCTATATTACTCATTGGCTCATAGTTAGGGGTTAAGTCCTAACTGGCAGGCAGATTAAAATTAAAAGGTTGAACTTGATGGAGGTGTCTTTTGTTTAACCTAATTTACTATGTTACTATGTTAAATCCTCACAGAGACTAGAATAAGGGCAAAGTGCTGCAGCCCCTGCCTCCCTCTCATTATTACTGGGTAACTGTAGGGATTGGCATTTAAACATCAATTTATTTAACACATCCCCTACCATGTACCTTATTGCCCCCGTGGTCGGGCATTTTGAGGGAAAGAGCAAGAGACCAGGGTCGGACTGAAGGCCCCGTGGCCCACCGGTGCTGCTGTCCCAGGGCCCCCCTCCAGACCCCTGCCCTCCGCCGTAAATTTCTATTTTGACGCGCATGTGTGCCTCTTTTACGGGTTTTTTTTCCCCGTTGATCCGGGGAGCAGGTCTGGGCCAACGGGGCCCATAAGAGCCGGGGCCAACAAGAGCCAGGGCTCACAGGTTTTTTTTTCCCGGTGTCCCACTGGCCCAGTCTGACCCTGCATGAGACTATGTGGTATATATATTATTTGTAATAATATGATATAGTTCACATTTTATTCATTAATACTTAAACCTTTGACTCTAGGAGGGGGAACGGTCTAATTAGCTAATCACCTGCTTGTCTGATCCAAGTTAGTGTGTGTGTCTTTTGGGATCCATTATTCGGAAACCCGTTATCCAGAAAGCTCCTAATTACAGAAAGGCCATCTCCCATAGACTCCATTTTATCTAAATAATTATAATTTTTACAAACAGTTTCCCTTTTTCTTTGTTATTATAAAACAGTCACTTGTACTTGATCCAAATTAAGATAAAATGTATCCTTATTGGAAGCAAAACCAGCCTATTGGGTTTATTTGATATTTACATGATTTTCTAGCAGACGTAAGATATGAAGATCCAAATTACAGAAAGATCTGTTATCCAGAAAACCCCAGGTCCTGAGCATTCTGGATAACAGGTCCCATACGCGTGTAGGTGTTTTGTACTAGTGTGTGCATAATGTAGTCTTATTGTATTAGACCGTTTATTTCTTTTATGATTTGTGTGTATGTAAATATGTTCCAATACATATAAAATATTTTTTTTACATTTATGGTTTGGTGATCTTATTGCAACTTACTTACACTTAATAATAAATGTTATTTTGCAAAAGGCAATCGTGTTGGGAATTAATATACAGGTATGGGATCTGTTATCCGGAAACCCATTATCCTGAAAGCTCCAAATTACAGAATGGCCATCTCCCATAGACTCCGTTATAATGAAATAATCCACATTTTTAAAAATGATTTCCTTTTTCTCTGTAATAATAAAACAGTGCCTTGTACTATAATTAATCTTTATTGGAAAACCAGCGTGTCGAGTTTATTTGATGTTTACTTAAGGTATGGAGATCCAAATTACGGAGATATCTGTTATCTGGAAAACCCCAGGTCCCGAGCATTCTCGATAATAGGTCCCATGCCTGTATTAAGTATCATAAGGTACATAAGAGCATGACAGATACCCGGGGGCAGAGGGGCAAAACTTCCAATAATGGTAACAATGGATAAACACTTCTCTTGTAATTAGTATTCACTCACTTTTACTCCCTAATTCAAGGCTTGTAGAGGTATATAAACCCAACCAGATTATTTAGAACAAGAAATATCAGTAAAAACCACACACTTCCTTGCCAGAATTGATTAAAATCTAAATATAAGGGCTTTCAAGTGCTTAGTGCTGTTATAAGGAGGATTTGTTAGTTCTCTCTCAGAAGCTAGTTAAATGTAATACACGAGACCACATCCCTCAGTGTTCTGCCTTTCTCCTACGTGTGGTGTCCCAGGGCTTAGAAAATTGCAGTTAGTTTCTTCTGGACAGCTCCACTTCTGTACTATTTTCTGTTTCCATTCTTTTACTCATGAATTGCTGAAGCTTTATTTAAAAACCTTTTTTAATATTATGAACTCACTTTGAAATTTACATTTATAGCACTAGTACTTAATTTATATACAGAAACAATGGATTGTTGAGATTATTTATCAATTGTGCGCAGGTTCAAAATTAATTGGAAGTCACAGTACGTGCTTTATAGCACAAGCACTTTAATCAATTAATTTATTATACACAGTAACAATTAATTGAGATATTATATACTAACTACATGCTGGCACTGAATTGATTGGGAGTTGAGCACATGATTATAACAGCACTTGAAAGCACTTATATTTAAATTTTCATCAATTCTGGCAAGGAAGTGTGGGGTTTTTACAGCTATTTCTTATTCTAAATAGCCCTACATAACTTCCAAATTCGCCCAGCCAATACTAAGATTAAAGGTATCTCCAAAGCTCATTTTAGGGAAAAAGTCCCAAAATTCACTATAATCAGTGAATCTGCTAGTCTGTGTGTGTGTGGGAGGGGGGATGTCACCAAACTATTTCCACTCTTTTTGCACTAAAATTAGATTTATTTGGTAAAAAATCTCTCAGAGGGAAAGTACACACCGCTTGTTACAATGCCAACCAAAGGACCAACCCAATAGTCAAATCTCTAGGTGTGAAGTCATCTCTGTTCCCTGCTCTTAAAGGGGAAGTGTGCCCTGTTGATGAGTGAGGTTTATGTAACATGTATATGCCTATAGATGTACAGTACATACATAGCTTACTGTACACAGAGCATTTCATTGTATGTGTGGCCTATTGAGTGCAGTTATTGTGCTGCCTTAGCAGTTGGATGCATTCATTTATCAGCCACGGTTCTAATCACTGCTGTTGCCAAGTCTGATGTAACCGGGGGGTTCCTTAACTTGTAGGGGGTCCCTTCCTTAGACTTAAGATGGGGAGCTACACAATAGGAGGGGATTGGGAATCAGGAAGTGATGCAGCATGCAGACTGTAACACAATATGACAGCTACCGCTATAACATAGGGACTAGTGATGTGTGTAGTGACCTGAAACCTCCACTGACCCACAGGTTTACTGGCAGTTGGGCACAGTGATGGACTGGGATCCACCTAAACCTGACCTCAGGGGCCCACCCGTATAATCATATAAGCCTGCTATGGAAAAAATGGTAGTGATTTAAGTACCGAAGTGTGTGTGTGTGTGTATGTGTATATATATATATATATATATATATATATATATATATATATATATATATATATATATATATATATATATATATATATATATATATATATATATAGTGTGTGTAGACATACACTCAAATATATAAACACACACATATTTATATTAACATCATACATTATATTTTGAATTCCATGCAATGTATTGAACTAGTCTATTTCATTCATTAACTAAAAATGTAGACGGAGTGGGTTATGGGGTAATCAGATGGAGCCTCACTATCTGCTGCATACTGTATCTCTCTCTCCACCCTGCAAGTTCAATCCTCCTTCCCCTTCTGCATCCCAAACACTCCCAGCCAGCATTCAGCCATACAGTTCACTCACCAATCAGTGATTATTTTAAGTTCATCTATTGCCAAACAGCAGGATATAGTCCTGTACCAATAGTCCTGTGCTGGGCCCAATTGATTCTTCCAAATTGCAGCAGGTCCTTTTATCCACAAACTCATGCTCTGCTCCCAGAAAGCTACTATGTTAAGGCCGGGCAATGACAGAAGGGTCTGATGCTGCTAGAGAAACAAGTGGTACAGAACTTCCTGGTCTCCCTCATGAGAACAGAGCCATGTGGTTGAGGTGGAAAAAAATGAGAGCTGGTATGTGTAGTGCATTCAGGAATAAGCCCACTGGCACACCCACCAACACACAGCGTGTAGCCCCAAAACATTTAATGACTGACGCAGTGTATGGCCCCAAAGTATTTCATGACTGACACAGTGTGTGGCCCCAAAACATTTCATGACTGACGCAGTGTATGGCCCCAAAGTATTTCATGACTGACACAGTGTGTGGCCCCAAAACATTTCATGACTGACGCAGTGTATGGCCCCAAAGCATTTCATGACTGATGCAGTGTATGGCCCCAAAGTATTTCATGACTGATGCAGCGTGTGGCCCCAAAGCATTTAATGACTGACACAACGTGTGGCCCCAAGCATTTAATGACTGACACAACGTGTGGCCCCAAAGCATTTCATGACTGATACAGCGTGTGGCCCCAAAGCATTTAATGACTGATACAGCGTGTGGCCCCAAAACATTTAATGACTGACACAGTGTGTGGCCCCAAAACATTTCATGACTGACGCAGTGTATGGCCCCAAAGCATTTAATGACTGACACAGCGCATGGCCACAAAGCATTTAATGACTGACACAGCGCATGGCCACAAAGCATTTAATGACTGACAGTGCATGGGCCCCACAGCATTTCATGACTGACACAGCGCATGGCCCCAAAGCATTTCATGACTGACACAACGTGTGGCCCCATAGAATTTCATGGAAAATCACCGGCTCGTTTATTTGCGGAAGCAACGTTTCGGGGCGTATGCTTGACAAAGGGGTTACGCCCTGAAACGTTGCATCCGCAAATAAACGAGCAAGGGTTTCCCTGCTAGAATTATCCTGTTGTGCCGGTGATTTTCTCTTCTCCGATTGTCGTGGAGGCTGCCAATACCTCCTTCATCGAGCACCAGGTGTCACGAGATTTGGACGGCCAGGGTGTGCGAGGTGACTCCTCTCTTCTTCCCATAGAATTTCATGGCAGACACAGCTAAATTTCAGAAGATACAGTTGCCTATGCTCTTATTCACAAGTCTCTCCCCCCAGCTGGAGTCGCAGTGGTGATTCCGGGTCCTTATCTGATAGTGGTGAATGTTGTAGGCAGCCCTCTTAATATATTATAGAAATGTAGGGGAGCTATGCCCATCTGTATCTCCTCTGGGTTGTTCTGTGCAAGGAGGGGGAAAGAGTCCCCACCCCTGTGAATTGACAGGAAGGAAGCGCTGCACAGGAAGTGCTGGCAGAGAAGCTGACAGGAAGGAAATGCTGCACAGGAAGTGCTGGCAGAGAAGCTGACTTGAAGGAAATGCCCAGTGGCAGAGAAGCACACTTTATTTAGGGTGCATACTCTTCTCAGGGCACAGAAGGCCGAAGGGAGTCCTTCTCAGAACTCTGAAGAAACTGGCACACAAGTGGGTGTGTTTCTGAATATTGGGCATGGTCTCACAGTAGGCATGGGCAAAATTCATAATATATATAGTAGATGAGGTTGAAAACAGAATTACATGCACATATTAATGCAATATTAGTAGTCAGTACCCAAGCATACGTCCCAACATTTGATTTGGCCATGCCCATTTTATGACCACACCCCCTAATTGCCATGTCTATTATACAAACTGTGGCAATTTATGAAAGTTTGAACACATCTCTGGGGGTTTTAGTTCAACGTTTTATGTTATAACAGTTTTGCTAATGAAAGTAAATTGCCCTTTAAGCTACTAGTCTTTGTTCTCCCAAGAGACCTGCTTATCTTAAATAGTTACAAATGTTTCTTCGCTTATCTTTAATTGTTACAAAAGTATTGAAGTGCGGCTGCTGGCTGTTCTGGGCTCTCTTCCAAAAAGCCTATTATTTTGAATTAAGTTTAAGAAACGTTAGATCTAAATGTAGGTCAATGTGCTGCACCAATGCTTTCCTCTCTGATGTTTCGCATATACCCAATAGATATCCGACTGATTATAGTTATTGCTGCTATTGCTACAGACTTTTATTAGATGAACCAAAATATGGTGCCAAGGCACCCAGAGAGTTAGCCTTTGAGATAAGTTTGTTTTTAATGAGCAATGAATTCTGGGAGTGGCCATGGTGCCCATGTGAGTGATTCTCTTTGTCTCTTTATCACAAGTTGGGGAGACAGAGACCCATCTGGAGTGTTTGTTAAACAACAAGAAGACACACCCTCAGATTCGGGGAGATGTCGCCCAGCAACAAATCTCTTCTTCTTTGGGGCGACTAATCTCCCCGAACTGCCTCCCGCCGGCTAGAATTTAAGTCGCCAGCAGGGTGGCAATAGGTGCATTCATGAGGAAACTTCGGGCGACTTCAGAAAGCGAAGCAATCCGAGTGCCATCCCACCGGCAATTTACATTCTAGCCGGCTTGAGGCAGTTTGGGGAGATAAGTCGCCCCCAAAGAAGAGGAGATTTGTCGCTGGGCGACTAATCTCCCCAAATCAGAGCTTGTGTCTCTGCCCTTAAGGTGTGAAGATCTAAATTAAACAAAGATCCGATATACGGAAAACCCCTTCTGAATAACAGGTCCCATAACTGTATACTGTATACATTGGCGACCAAGCTCCCCCACCCACACAAGCTAAAATGAAAACATTGGGGGTCAGGCCCCCCCCAATAAAATAAGGGGAATAAAGGTTGTCAGGGCCTCGGATAGAAAGTAAAAAAAAAATGTGGTGACCAGCCTCGGTAGTAGCGACCCCCCAGTAAAAAACATCGGTGCCCCACTCCCTCCAAGTTTTTAAACATTGATAGCCAGCCCTCCACAAGTAAAAAAAAAAATTGGTGGTGGGACCATTGGTGGTGGGACCGGGACCCCCCCCCCCCCCAAAAAAAACAAAACTGGTGGTTAGGGCTTCAAAGAAAAAAAAAAAAAAGATCATTGGTATACAGTGGAAACTTTTAAAATTTGGCAGTTACAGGTTCCAGAAGTGCTGACACCTAGTGGTTACTTTGAAGAACTGCAGAGGAGCTGCAGCCACTAGAGAAATAAGCGACATCTAGTGGTGTTTGTCAGCAACAGCAGCCTCATTAAGTCTACAGCAGGGGTGCCCAGACTTTGTTACCCTGGGATCTATTCTTGACACCCGCCCTCATCAGGAGATCTACCTTGATGGCGGGGGGGGGGAAATCTGCAGAGTAGCCCTCTCAGTGCTCAGCCCGACGGCCCCCCCGTCGGCTCTTCTCCTCTCCCTGCCCTCCCTTCATTCTGCTCTTCTCTCCCTACCCTCCCTTCGTTCTGCTCTTCTCCTTTCCCTCCCTTTGTGCTGCTCTTCTGATCTCCCTCCCTCTGTGCTGCGCTTCTCCTCTCCCTGCCCTCCCTTTGTGCTGCTCTTCTCCTCTCTCTACCCTCCCTTCTGCTCGTCTCTTCTCCCTGCTGCTCGTCTCCTCTCCCTCCCACTCGTCTCTTCTCTGTCCCTATATTTTTGCTGCTCATCGACTCCCCCCAGCCACTGATGACTTGTGCTGTGTGCTGCTCTTCTCCCCACCCTCATGGCCTCCCTCCTCTTCAGCCCATCCTGCCCGCCATGCCTCACTCACTCACTGACACCGGGCTCCAAATCGCGGTCTACCAGGAACATTGCCGGGATCTACTGGTAGAGCATGATAGACGTCCTGGGCACCCCTGATTTGAAGTATCGGGACAGCAGGCTGGGCAGAGAGGCCGTGCGGCCCATTTACATTGAACAGACAGCGGCCCAACAGGCATTTGACCGAATTCACAGACGGCCAGTCTGGGCCTGTGGGTCACTTTTAAGTAGGTTATAGAATGGCCATTTCTAAGCCAACTTTTCAATTGGTTTACATTATTTTCTTTTGAAATATTCTCTTTCCAGCTTTCCAATTGGGGTCACTGACCCCATATAAAAAAGAAATGCCCCATAAGTTTACAAATGTATTGTTATCGTTACTTTTTATACCTCATCTTTCTATGCAGGCCTCTCCTATTCATATTCCAGTCTCTTATTCAAATCAATGCATGGTTGCTAGGGGAATTTGGACACTAGCAACCAGATGGCTGAAATTGCAAACTGGAGAGCTGCTGAATAAAAAACTAAACTCAAAAACCACAAATAAAAACCAAATTGTTTAGCACGGTTTATTCTAACAACTCATCTTTATACAAAATGAACAAATCCGTGTGGAAAATCCACTATTCCCTGGCGCATTCATCTTCTTCATTATACATTAAAAAAAAAAAAAAAATTAATTCAAATGTCAGTCAAAACAGATCCAAACCCCCCCCCCCCCCACAATTATTTATCACACTTCACGCCGACTGCTGAGGTAATGAGTGGTTGTGTGGAACGAGTTCATTGAAAAAACAAAAAAAAAAATTCCAAAATATACACATTTGTAAAAAGCAATAAATTAAAAAAAAAGAAAATTTCACATTTTCTGGGAGGAGCCTGCGGCGTTTCTCTGCGCTGGAAATCGCCAGGAGCGTATCAGCTGGCGCTATTATGAATAATTCATGATGATGAGCTTAGTCAGTCTGATATTTAATATTTTCAAAAGTTAAAAAAATTCATAGAATTGTCTTTTTTTTTTTTTTTTTAATAAACGAGTCCAGTACATGGATTGCGATTTCACTTTCCCAGTGGCTTTAAATGTATCTGTCAATGCCATTGAGTTTAAAAGCAGTATATTGATATCCATCTGCTTTCTGGTTCCGACTCTTGAGCAAATGTAGCAGACAGTCCCGTTCTCTTTCAGGTTGGTCGTTGTTAGACTGCTCAGGAGTCAGAGAGGAGGGACAGTGCATCACCCTGGTCACATGACATATTTCATACAAATGCAGCACGATGCAACTGGTCACATTGGTGCTGCGGGAATCTTCGAACTGCAACTCCCAGCCTCCTTCCTGATAGAAAACAGCTGTACTTGTACAACTCCAATACAGGGGATTCTACAACCATAAAATGCCAATACCAGCGTCTTCCTGGCATACAGTTCCCATCATCCTCAGCAAGCAAACACAGCTAATATCATTAGTGCCTGTAACTCATCACAGCAATGGCCACTGATCAGACTCATTAAAGGGATAAGCACCATATTCTAAAAACTCTCCAAAGCAAACCGATTTTAAAGGGGAAAGCGACCCAAAAAGAAGAAAACTATGATTATGATATTTTATCCAGATTGATCTCCTTTAGAGCAGACACGTTGCGGTGACAAATTGCTTCTACTTTGGGCGACTAATCTCCCCGAACTGCCATCCCGCCGGTGATCTACATTCTAGCCAGCGGGAAGGCAGTTCGGGGAGATTAGTCGCACGAACAAACATCGATTTGTCGCTGGACGACTAATCTCCCGAAATAGCAGCGTGTCTTAAAGGGGAACTAACTGGACGCACAGCCTTAATGATTTACTTCACCCACAGAAGAACTCAAATCAGACACATTAGGGAATGGGGGGCAAATTATGTACAAAACACTCATCAAAACCAGAAAATAAAAATAATTGAAACAGAGAAAAAACACAAAAAAGCAGCAGAACGGAGGGTGTAAACAGAAGCGAGTAGGTGCAAGAACAATGGCCCTTGAATTTCCTGAGATGCCCTGTCCTCTGTGCCGCTTGGGAAGGACAGGCTTGTTCCGAGTTACAGTGTAAGATATCAGCAAGGTCCTGCAGTGGCCGAGTGGGGTGGAGGGTACTTGGAAGAGGCTACCTGAAGGCACAGGCCAAGGCTATGGGATCATGAGCCAACGCTTCTACTGGAATGAGCCCCCGATGTTTCCGAGATTCACTCACAAGTTGCCTGCTGCACAGAATGGAATAAAGCAGAGGATCAGTTGGGGATTGTCTATTATAAGGGATAATGTACCCCCTACTGTAAATGATAAGGATATTAGAAGTCACTGAGGGGTTGTTCTGTGACCATATAAAGGCACAAGGCTGCAGGCTGAGTTATACAGGGAACTCTGAGTATCACTCATGTATTATAAGGGATAATGTACCCCCTACTGTAAATGATAAGGATATTAGAAGTCACTGAAGGGTTGTTCTTTGACCATATAAAGGCACAAGGCACAAGGCTGAGTTATACAGGGAACTCTGAGTATCACTCATGTATTATAAGGAATAATGTACCCCCTACTGTAAATGATAAGGATATTAGAAGTCACTGAGGGGTTGTTCTGTGACCATATAAAGACACAAGGCTGCAGGCTGAGTTATACAGGGAACTCTGAGTATCACTCATGTATTATAAGGGATAATGAACCCCCTACTGTAAATGATAAGGATATTAGAAGTCACTGAGGAGTTGTGTGACCCCCAAACTAACCCCCCCCCCCCTTACCTGGTCATTCTGCATGGATGGGGGTTTCGGTACCATGTCCACCTGTGCAGTTGCTCTGGGGAAGGCTGGAGGCTGCATTTGGAACGGCATTCTGTAAAGGGAGATGGAGAGAGATTAAAACATGAACTGTTGGCCTACGGATTAAATACCAGAAGAACAGTGAAAACTGGGAGTTGTAGTTCAGTAGGATCTGGAGATGACGGCTCCGCAATACATTTGCCACCATACTCACCGCTGGGGCCGGTACATATTCTGGAAAGGGGGCAGGTTGCCACTTTGCTCCATCATGACAGCCTGAAAGTGTCCTCTGTTGGGATCCAGATTTGGGAAGCCGGGCCGCAGAGCAGCGTGGCCATTAGTGTGACCTTGAGCTGGGGGCCGCGTGGCATGCACAGGTAGCTGGGGGGACGCTTGAGGTGGGTAATGGTGCTGAGATGCATACGGAGGCTGCGGCATCATGTTAGGGTGGGGGCGGAAGTTACCATTCCCCCAAGGCTGCGGCCCTCCATACCCAAAATTCCCACACTGTCTCTTGTGACTGTCCAAGTCCAGGAATTGTTTGGGGCTCTCGGGCCTGTCTGTCTGTCCTCCTTCACTCGTTTGTCCTTCCTGCACTTTGGCTTCCCCTGGCATTGACTTGGGCCCACCCTCCAGGAGAGGGGACATTAGCAAGCTCCTCAGTTCCCCCATTCCCTGCATATTTTGGGGGGCACCTGGGTGGGGATAGGTTCCTCTCTGCGGAGGAGGCTGGGGCCAGCGTGGATATTCCTGAGGGTAATAAGGAGGGCGCTGATTCAGCTGATAGGGAGGATGTGGGTGCCGTTGGTAAGGATACAATGGGTCCTGATGGGGGTATCTGGGATACGACCCTGGTGCAATTTGAGGATTTCCATTACCAAATCTCTGAGATGGAAAATGTGGAGGATATGAGCCTGGAGGCCTAACAGCCCCAGGATTGCGGGGAGGGCCATAACTTTGTTTAATGCCCCCACTGGATAACAACGAGGCCAAATTACTGCCAGTCTCTGCCCCTGGTTGGGGGTGAAACACATCCTTCCGAGGGCCTGTTAAAGGCTCAGTCTTTGGGGTCTTCTCTACCGTTTCCTTAGACTGCCCTACGTCTGCTGTCCCTTCCACCACATTCCTGTTATCCACAGCATCATTTGGGCCCTGGTGGGGTGCTGGGTTGGGCGCAGTAGGAACATCCTGGGTGACATCCGTGGGACCCCATGGCTTTTCCTGGTCTCTCAAGGTGCCACTGGCTGGATTTCCTTGGTTTGGAGGGGGGACTTGGGGCACAGGCGATTGATCAACATCCCCATTCATCTGCAGGGTCTGCGTGGGAGGAGCCTCAGGTTTGGGATCCCCCGGTGACAAAGCTGCAGATGAAACATAAATAAAATGATTAACAACTCTAATAGGTTATATAAGCTTTGCCAGAATTAGAATACTGGACTCTGATTGGCTGCAAGATGAGTTAGCTCTATTGCTCTAATTGGAAGTAGACATGAATAGAGAACGGGTCAGGCACAGGCAATACCTACCTTTATCTCCAGAAGCGGCTGTATGTGTTCTATCCACGGCAGGATAGAATGCCCCATTCATTGTTCCAGGTGCCCCAGGGGGAGGATAGGGTGAGGGCCCTAGAGGTGAGGGGTAGGCAGAGCTTGGAGGGCCAGCAAGGGATGAAAGTTTCTGCATGGCTACCATCTCCGGACTGTCCATCATGGAGTTTCCAGCTGATCCAAATGTATTGCTCCCATTGTACATGGAGTCCGGTGGTCTCACCATGCAAGGGTCCATAGGAGGCGCAAAGTGTTGGGGCCTTGGAGGGCAATTTCCATTCCAAGCAGCAGGCAGCTGCCCAATTTTAAATGGGACAGAGACAGTTCCTTGAGGGGTGACCCTACCCTCTGGGAGACCAGGTCTCATCTGAGGCATGTACCCCATGGGGTATTGTGCTTGGGGGTACAGGCGCCCGCCTTCCTGTGAGGGGGTACTCATTCTGGCAGAGTTGGGTGGGATGTGGGTACGCCGGGAATGTCTGAAATTGGCTGGGTTACTGTCCGATGCTTCAGGAACATCAGGGGAGGCCTGCAATGAGACAACACCAGGGATGGTAAGGGGGGTGTCTTTACCTGAGCTCTCCAACCATATAAAAACAAGCCTGTATAGTGAAGGGGAGGCTCATGCTTTACCTGAGTTCTGTAGCTTTGGGTTTGCTGTACAGGATCTCCAAGTTGCGGTTCTGGAAATCTAAGTGCTCCGTGACTGAGACCAGGCTCCGAACTCCTCAGAGGCGCATGCATCCCTGGGGCCGACGACTGTTCATATAGAGAAATAGAAATGAGGGTTTTTTGTTTTTTTTATTGATGTCAGTTAAAAGGCAAGTAAAGTCTAAAATAGAAGAAGGCTAGAAATGCTGTATTTTGTATACTAAACATAAACATGAACTTACTGCACCACAAGCCTAATCAAACAAATAATTTATGCTTTCAAAGTTGGCCACAGGGGGTCACCATCTTGTAACTTTGTTATACATCTTTGCAAGACCAAGACTGTGCACATGCTCAGTGTGGTCTGAGCTGCTTAGGGATCGTCATAAATTATCTAAACAGCACAAGTCAAATAATATCTGCCAGAAGCCGATACAGCAAGACTGATTAATAATCAGAATATACAGACTGCACTGGGTCCTGTGTTGTCATGTAATCTAATGTGGATTTTATAGTTTTGTATTGTTTAATACAAACTTTCTCCAACTCTGCAGAACCAGTGGCTGCAGCAAAATAATCCTCCAAATAGAATCCCAGTTTATCTGTTTAAATTTGGCTCCATGATCTTTGCTCCTGCAGCTGGAGTTGGAAACAGTAAAGGGAATGTAAAGGCAAAAATAAAATCCAATATAAATCTCTACACAGTCGCCGACTGCTCTACAGGGAAACAAACAAAGCTGCTTGAGTTCTGCATGGCTGGGAAGTAAGGTGGGGGCTCCCCCTGCTGTTCATAAGTATGATTGTTTCCCTGCAGAGCAGTTAGGGACCGTCTGACAATTCCTATCCACAGCAGTAAATGAAGGGAGAATTTCACTGGATACAGTCAGGTTTCTTATAAAAACGGTACACATTTTTAATTAAAGTATATTGGAGATAGATTTATTTTTCATTAAAGAAAGTAAAAATGGGATTTAATTTTTTTGCCTTTACATGCCCTTTAAGTACTAAAAGCAGTGCATACTGTAAAAGGCTCACATTAGCCTATCTAGCAAGCTGGGCAGCCTCCCTTTTAGTCACTGCCATAGTAGGTTGGACTAATCAGTCGCTTGAGGCTACACAGTTGCTAGAATTGGGGGGGGGGGCACAGCTCTCTAATGTGACCAACCAACCCCACCATGTGCAGTAAGAGAACTGACCCTAAGTGAGCCTGACCAGATATGCAGACAGGATTAGAACACTGATATGCTGTTATTTAACGCTTTTTATTTTCTAGTAAATGGACTGTCCCTAAACCTATACCATGAGTTAAGATGGTAGCCCTTAAAGGGGACCCGTCACCCAAAAAAATTATTCAAAATCCTATTTTATCAGATTAGTCAAGCAAAATGAATTTTAATTACACTATATAAATTATTTGAATCTTGTTTCCTTCAGTCTGGGATTTCAAAATTATAGCCAGCAGGCAGCAGCCATTTTGTGGACACTGTTATTAAGACAAGTCTTGCATCATCTCAGAATCTTGTTTGTGCACCAGAATGGGGGACCTGATGTCCATCCCCATGTCCTGGCTACACAATTAAATGGTAAAAAGAACGGGGGGAATGTAGGGAGAGCAGTGACATCTAGGAAGTGCTGAATTGAAAGTGAAAGTAATTGTTTGCCCCGCCTCTATGCCACTGGCATAGAGGAGGGGCAGACAATATTTGATTGACAGCTGAGATTTTTAAATGAGCTTACAGCAGCTATGAATGCTTAAACAAAAAATAGAAATTGGATTTCATGTTTAATTTGAAAAGGACTTTTATTATACAGATTTGTGTGTCTGGGTGACAGGTCCACTTTAAATGGCACCAGGAGTTGGCAGTTTGCTTACCATGTCCCTTGGATGTAGGGATTGCCGGGGCATGCCCCCATAGTGCAGCTGGTGAGGGTATGATGATGCTATAGCAGGAGGATCATAATGACTCTCACTCTCCTCTGGTCTCGGTGTGGAAGGACTGGCCCTGCTGCTTTCACTCGATTGCCTATTCCTCCCACTAGCCTCTCTGCTTTTCTGCCAGCCCCCCGCCTTCGAGCGCCTCCCCAGACTCTTCCTCTTCGCAGGCCTCTCCTCTTCCATGTGAATCCAGGTTTCTCCGTCAGATTCCCCCTCATCCTCGGGAAGGTGCTTGAGCATGGCCTTCTTAAAGCAGCGCTCCAGGTTTTCCGCCATCTCTGTGTATTCTGTAATGAGAAGTGTATAGGGAACCTCAATGTGTACTGTCTAAGGAGAACATTATGGCAGCTCCTTCCAATACTTACACATACAAATATACAGAGAAGGAATGTTCTGGGCACACAAGCTATACCCTCATACTGTTCTGTCTAAGGGAATCAATATGGCACCTCCTCCCATATGTATAAATACAAATATACAGAGAAGGAATGTTCTGGGCACACAATAAGCTATACCCTCATACTGTACTGTCTAAGGGAATCAATATGGCACCTCCCTCCTCCCATATGTATAAATACAAATATACAGAGAAGGAATGTTCTGGGCACACAATAAGCTATACCCTCATACTGTACTGTCTAAGGGAATCAATATGGCACCTCCCTCCTCCCATATGTATAAATACAAATATACAGAGAAGGAATGTTCTGGGCACACAATAAGCTATACCCTCATACTGTACTGTCTAAGGGAATCAATATGGCACCTCCTCCTCCCATATGTATAAATAAAAATATACAGAGAAGGAATGTTCTGGGCACACAATAAGCTATACCCTCATACTGTACTGTCTAAGGGAATCAATATGGCACCTCCTCCCATATGTATAAATACAAATATACAGAGAAGGAATGTTCTGGGCACACAATAAGCTATACCCTCATACTGTACTGTCTAAGGGAATCAATATGGCATCTCCTTCATATGTATAAATATACAGAGAAGGAATGTTCTGGGCACACAATAAGCTATACCCTCATACTGTACTGTCTAAGGGAATCAATATGGCACCTCCTTCATATGTATAAATATACAGAGAAGGAATGTTCTGGGCACACAATAAGCTATTCCTAGCAATACTTACCACTGTCCTGGCCGTTGTACTTGGCACAGTTCCGGAATATGGTTTTCATGTCATTGACAAACTGCTCCTTGGTGAGATAATACCCGGAACAGAGCCTCTGCTCCACCCTGGACAGATCCATTGGGCACTGCATTGGGAGGAAAAGCAAAGGTTAAGGTGGCAATACACGGGCCAATAAAAGCTGCCGACAGACCGAGTCGGCAGCTTATTGGCCCGTGTATGGGGGCCCCCGACGGGCTTCCCCGATCGAGATCTGGCCGAAAGTCGGCCAGATCTCGATCGGATGGGATTAAAAATCCCGTCGGATCGCGGCCGCATCTGTTCGTTGATGCGGTCCCGCGATCCGACCGCCCGTTTGGCGAACGCTAGGATCCGATCGTTGGGCCCTAGGGCCCACGATCGGATCAGCCCGATATTGCCCACCTCAAGGTGGGCATATCGGAGGGAGATCCGCTCGTTTGGCGACATCGCCAAACGAGCGGATCTATCCGTGTATGGCCACCTTTAGTCATTAAATATAGAATTGGATGTTGGTTGCTTTGCTTTAGAAAAAAGGTTGCAGCTTGGCAATTGGCAACCCAGACACTGGGGAGATACCATACTGCAAAGTACTATTATTACAATCTAATTCTAATAGACATTACCGTAATGATGTTGTAGTAATTTGGGGCATAGGATTCATCGACTGGTTCCAAGAATGGCCACGAATCCTTGTGAGCTTTGACTGCGTACAGAACTGTAGGAAGGAACAAGTAATATTCAGAAACAGAACAGAGCAGACAACAGGGGGCGCTACAAAGTCAGACGGAATATTTAGGGTGGTTTTAGATTTAAAGGGTATAAAATGAGTGAAAAGAGAAGCGATTTCATTGGCTGATCCTAGGCTACATCTTATCACAGGTCTCTCCAGGCAGCAGTGTTGTAAATGTGGTTTTTAGATAAGAGGTTTAGTGATTCTGCATTGTATCTAGTCCAAGATCCCTGCCATAAAGCACAGCTGGACTGCTGTTTTAGCCATAAAGGAACAGTAAGCAACAGCACATGGAATGATAGGGGAGCCTCACCTTTATACATTGCTGTGTAATGATCATCCAACTCAAAGCCAAATCTGAAAGGGGGAAAACAAAGTCAGCAGATGGGAAAATGATCAATTGGAAGGAGAGAGAGAGAATCTGAACAAATTAGAAAATGCCAATATAATGAAATCTGCACTAAAGGGAATAAACACCCCAAAAATATTTTTTTTCACAAGGCTTTTAGAATTAGAATTAAATTATCACCCCCCCCCCCTTCCACAGCCTTTCCCAATACTCACAGGTCTCCAGTTCCATAGTCCGTTCCCAGAGGGGACCTGGGTTCCAGGTGTCGGAGTTCCCGGGGGAGCTGTTTGCCCTGGGACAGAAGCCAAGCTCGTTCCTCCCTCAGTTTCCGCCTCTGGGCGCGTTCTGTACGGGTGAAAAAAAATCTGATGAATCCCTACATTTCTATATTCAGTTAAAGGGAAAAATTGACACCGAAAATGGGGGTTTGGGCAAAACATTAGCCCTGTAACCCATAGCAACCAATGAGCAATTTGCTTTAACTGTTCTTGTGCAGCTGGATTAATAAAGCAACATCTTATTGGTTATGGTTCCAATCGGGCCACATTCTCACCTTCCACAGACTTCACTCTCTCGGCCAAAGTTCTCTTCCTCTCTTCCTTCAGCAGAAGCTCTTGTTCCTTCCTCTGCACAGCCAGCAGGAGGCGCCTTTCCTCATCTACCTCAGGACCTCCCACACAATTGTGCTCCTTAAAGGACAACGAAAGTTGACGTTATAGAAGTAGGTAGAAATGTTGTACATTATGTTTTGTGCTTCTGTACCAGCCCAAGGCAACCAGAGCCCTTTAGCAGTAAAGATCTGTGTCTCCAAAGATGCCCCAGTAGCTCCACATCTTCTTTTCTGCTGATTCACTGCACATGCTCTGTGCTGCTGTCACTTACTGAGCTTAGGGAGCCACTCACAATATACAGTACACATAGAATAGAAATGTCACAATATAAGGCTGATTAGTAATTAATACTGATAATTACTACATGGCAGCACAGAAACCAGTGCAATTAGCATCAGAATTTAATAATCAGCACACCTGTAGCATCAGCTTATATTACAGCCAGGGAAGCTCATTTTCTGCTGGATAATTAGTGACGAGCCCTAAGCTTAGCTTCTCAACAGCCAATCAGAGCCCACTGAGCATGTGAGTGTCACAGACACTTTCCAAGATGGTGACCCCCTGTGACAAGTTTGAAGTCCTGGATCATTGCTGCTATTGACAAGCTCAAACTTTAGCCTCGTGCAATAAGTTCACTATATAAAACATGGCACTTTTAGCCATATTGATTATTAGGGTTTAGTTGTCCTTTATGAAACAGTATTGCCAAGTCCCATTAGCCCTAAGCAGATCAGTATTAATGTTACTAGAATTACGGGTTTTAAACAATGCATATTAACCTCAGATCCTTGTTGCTTTGTGGAAACTGTAGGAGGAAAGTGGAACAATTTTGTCCCTTTTGACCTTCCAGTGCAATCAGGGATATTGTATAGTTAGCTCCTCCCTCTTATACATAATATTTTCGAATGTACAAACAATATGTAGAGGAATCGGCGGACCCTTAGCATTGAACACTGCAGTTCACAGATTCAACCAGCAGAGAGCACTTCAGCATTTCATGCACTTTTTAAATCCCCCCTCCTTTACCTTCCCAAAGTCTCACCTGCTCTGGATCCCGGAGCCCAGCTTGTTCAGATAACTGCTTGGATGCAATCTCAGCTTGTTCCTTTTGGATCTTTGTTTCCTACAAGAAAATAGTTTTATGGAATCTGTACAGACTATGAGCAAACTTAGTTCCTGCTGAATTGTGCTTAGTACAGGGAATACCTATGCTGCCATAGTTTTATGGGATCTCTCTGTACAGACTATGAGCAAACTTAGGGGCTGTTCCTGCTGAATTGTGCTTAGTACAGGGAATACCTATGCTGCCATAGTTTTATGGGCTCTCTCTGTACAGACTATGAGCAAACTTAGGGACTGTTCCTGCTGAATTGTGCTTAGTACAGGGAATACCTATGCTGCCATAGTTTTATGGGATCTCTCTGTACAGACTATGAGCAAACTTAGGGGACTGTTCCTGCTGAATTGTGCTTAGTACAGGGAATACCTATGCTGCCATAGTTTTATGGTATCTCTGTACAGACTATGAGCAAACTTAGGGGACTGTTCCTGCTGAATTGTGCTTAGTACAGAGGAATACCTATGCTGCCATAGTTTTATGGGATCTCTCTGTACAGACTATGAGCAAACTTAGGGGACTGTTCCTGCTGAATTGTGCTTAGTACAGGGAATACCTATGCTGCCATAGTTTTATGGTATCTCTGTACAGACTATGAGCAAACTTAGGGGACTGTTCCTGCTGAATTGTGCTTAGTACAGAGGAATACCTATGCTGCCATAGTTTTATGGGATCTCTCTGTACAGACTATGAGCAAACTTAGGGGACTGTTCCTGCTGAATTGTGCTTAGTACAGGGAATACCTATGCTGCCATAGTTTTATGGGATCTCTCTGTACAGACTATGAGCAAACTTAGGGGACTGTTCCTGCTGAATTGTGCTTAGTACAGAGGAATACCTATGCTGCCATAGTTTTATGGGATCTCTCTGTACAGACTATGAGCAAACTTAGGGGACTGTTCCTGCTGAATTGTGCTTAGTACAGGGAATACCTATGCTGCCATAGTTTTATGGTATCTCTGTACAGACTATGAGCAAACTTAGGGGACTGTTCCTGCTGAATTGTGCTTAGTACAGGGGAATACCTATGCTGCCATAGTTTTATGGGATCTCTCTGTACAGACTATGAGCAAACTTAGGGGACTGTTCCTGCTGAATTGTGCTTAGTACAGAGGAATACCTATGCTGTCATAGTTTTATGGGATCTCTCTGTATTCGCCAGACTAAGGGCTAGTCCACACGGGGAGATAGCGACGCGTTTGCGGTCGCGGCGACAAAGCGCCGCGACAGTCGCCGCGACCGGCGCAGGCGACAGTTTTGTATGGGCTCCTATGTAAAAACGCCTGTGCTAACCACACGAGGCGATGCGCTTTTCAACAGTCGCCTGAAAATGCCTCGCCAGGCTTTTTCAGGCGACTGTTGAAAAGCGCATCGCCTCGTGTGGTTAGCACAGGCGTTTTTACATAGGCGCCCATACAAAACTGTCGCCTGCGCCGGTCGCGGCGCTTTGTTGCCGCGAACGCAAACGCGTCGCTATCTCCCCGTGTGGACTAGCCCTAAGAGTTAAAGCTGCAGTATCTGGGACAACAATCTATCCCCCCCAGTTAACAGAGAACTGACCTTCTGGGAGATCATGTCACAGATTTCTGGAAGAAATTCCTCGCTCAGGAGCTTGTAGAGCTGACACTCATTGTGGGACACCTTATCCCTGAAGCTGTCAGTGACTTCCCTCCATTCCTGCTCCGTCTGACACAGGAGAGACCAGGAGCCCTCGCCGGGGGCACAGTCTGCACAGGAGACAAAATACATATTTAATCACAGGCAATAAGTGAAGAGCCCCCCATTTGGACTGACATGATTACAGATGTATATGGTCCCAGTACCTTTCTTCTCTTCTGATATTTCTGCCAGAACTCGGGGCTTTGTGTCTGTTTTCTCACTGTAAGAGACCGAGCAATTTTCAGGTTAAAACAGGTTTGATAAATCGGCTCTCGTGCTCCTGTAACAGACATGGGACAATTGTACCTGACCAAAGGCTCTTCCGACGGCTTCTTCTTTTTAGGTGGGCGACCCCTCTTCCTTACTGGCTTGTCTTGGATCTTGGCTGCCCTGAACGAATGAAGAATTGGATATGAGGGAGGGACCTTTTATAACAGTCTATCATGTTAATTGAACTATAACGCCCTACATTCACCCATATGTATAAATACAAATATACAGAGAAGGAATGTTCTGGGCACACAATAAGCTATACCCTCATACTGTACTGTCTAAGGGAATCAATATGGCACCTCCTCCTCCCATATGTATAAATACAAATATACATTGAAGGAATGTTCTGGGCACACAATAAGCTATACCCTTATACTGTACTGTCTAAGGGAATCAATATGGCACCTCCTTCATATGTATAAATACAAATATACAGAGAAGGAATGTTCTGGGCACACAATAAGCTATACCCTCATACTGTACTGTCTAAGGGAATCAATATGGCACCTCCTCCTCCCATATGTATAAATACAAATATACAGAGAAGGAATGTTCTGGGCACACAATAAGCTATACCCTCATACTGTACTGTCTAAGGCAATCAATATGGCACCTCCTCCCATATGTATAAATACAAATATACAGAGAAGGAATGTTCTGGGCACACAATAAGCTATAGCCTCATACTGTACTGTCTAAGGGAATCAATATGGCACCTCCTCCCATATGTATAAATACAAATATACAGAGAAGGAATGTTCTGGGCACATAATAAGCTATACCCTCATACTGTACTGTCTAAGGGAATCAATATGGCACCTCCTCCCATATGTATAAATACAAATATACAGAGAAGGAATGTTCTGGGCACACAATAAGCTATACCCTCATACTGTACAAAGGCAAATTAACCCAACATATCCCAGCTCGAGTGGATTCAGCCCAGTAGAAATCTTACTGCTCCAGAAGTCGCTGTCTCTTTTCCCCGGAAGGCTCCTCCTTATACAGTCGGGTTCCATAGAAATACCAGTATAAATTCCCAGAAGAATCTTCCCCAAGAGGATCCACGCGCAGGCTGTCTCCGTCCAAACCCTTAGAGGCAAAGAGTTTATTTATATACAGAGCACAGACACTACTCTACTCACTGCTTATACAACTGGTGCCTACTCCCATGATGCTCAGCTATACCTATTAGTTATAGACTACCAACAATATACCTGCCATTATATAGGGCAATTAAGGCAGTGGTTCCCAGACTGAGGGCTGACTCCCCTGGGGGTCTCCGAGCTGCTTAGGGATAAATGGAACTATCTGAAGGCTGAGTCGGCTCTAACTATTAACAGCTTGCCTTAAAGGGGTTGTTCACCTTTAAATACATTTTTAGTATGATGTAGAGTGAAATTCGGAGACAATTTGCAATTGGATTTCATTTTTTATTATTTGTGGTTTTTAGCTTTTTATTCAGCAGCCCTTCAATTTGCAGTTGTCAGCAATCTGGTTGCTAGGATCCAAATTACCCTAGCAACCATGCATTGATTTGAATAAGAGACTGGGATATGAATAGGAGAGAGACCTGAATAGAAAGAGTAATAAAAAGTAGCAATAACAATACATTTGTAGCCTTACAGAGCTTTGTTTGTGGATGGGGTCAGTGACCCGCATTTGAAGACCAATTGAAAAGCTGCTTAGAATTAAGCATATAAGATATGTTAATATAAGAGGCAAGAACAGGGAATATAATCATTATATGTTGCTCACCTTGAGCAGGTCAAACACATCGTCGGCGTCCAGTCTGTAGTCGCAGAGCCGGTGGAGGATCTCCAGCCTGGGGCGCAGTTCCAATTGGTGAAAAGTTGTTCCCCTAAGGGGGTTGGGTTTCCCTTCTTCCATCTCCCATCGGTAGTTGATAATGTCCTCCAGGTACACATGGAACGTCTGCGAACTGGGCAAAGGAACCAGAAGGGTCACTAAAGGGGCGATTTACCTTAAAGGGGTTCACTTTTTGTTAATTTTTTAATGTTTTTGGCGTAGAGAAGGATATTCTGAGATAATTTGCAATTGATTTTCATTTTTTATTATGTATGGTGTTTGAGTTATTTTGTTTTTATTCAGCAGTTTGCAATGTTGGCTATCTGGTTGCTAGGGTCCAAATTTCCCTAGCAACCATGCACTGATTTGAATAAGAGACTGGAATATGAATAGGAGAGGCCTGAATAGAAAGAGGAGGAATAAAAAGTAGCAGTAACAACACATTTGTAGCTATAAAGAGCAGTTGTTTTAGATGGGGTCAGTGACCCCCATTTGAAAGAGTCAGAAGAAGAAGGCAAATAATTTGAAAACTATAAAAAAAAAAAAAAAATGAAGACCAATTGAAAAGTTGCTTAGAACAGGCAATTCTATAACATATTAAAAGTTAACCTGAAGGTGAACCACCCCTTTAAAGGTCTGGTGCTGATGGGACCTTGCTAATTAGTCTTCATGATTTATTTTGCAGGTCTTTTTTTTTCTCTTTTTAATTACTAGCATTCCTACTTTGCCTTTTTTTGTCAGCCTGCTACCTGGTTGCTGGGGTCGCTGACTCTGGAAATCTGAAATGGATATCGACTATTGAAGGTTGAATTCTATTGATCTTTCCTTCTAATGTTTTATACTGCTGCCTGGTTGCTAGATTAATACAACCCTAACAACCAGATAGCATTTGTTTTTTGTTTTGAAGCCCTAACACTCTTCAACTGCCATCTGGTCGCTAGGGCTGAATTACCCTAGCAGCCAGGCAGCCAACTGGAAATCAGGATAAGAGATTAATAGGAGACAGTCAGAGAGAAAGACAAGCAATTAAAAATAAGAATAACAAAACTATTGACCTGGAGTTTTTTGCTGCCAGGGTCATCGACCCTGACAACCAGTTAGCATTTCCAATTGCAGGCTGAAAATAAGGAGAAATGGAAGACTTTTCGTTTCAAACTATACAAAATAAATAATGAAGACCAATTGAAAAGTTGCTTAGAATAGACCCAGAATGTGACTCAACTACCTAATCCTTCAAACTTCGGCTGCCATCTGGTTGCTAGGGCTGAATTACCCTAGCAGCCAGGCAGCCAATTGGAAATCAGGATGAGAGATTAATAGAAGAAGGACAGAAAGGAAGACAAGCAATTGAAAATAAGAATTGACATGGAGTTTTTTGCTGCCAGGGTCAGCGACCCTGACAACCAGTTAGCATTTCCAGTTACAGGCTGTAAGAAGGAGAAATAAAAGGCTTTTCAGCCCAAACTATACAAAATAAATAATGAAGACCAATTGAAAAGCTTCTTAGAATAGAACCAGAATGTGTCACTTAACTCCCTAATCCTTGGAACTTCTACTGCCATCTGGTTGCTAGGGCTGAATTACCCTAGCAGCCAGACAAGCAATTGAAAATAAGAATTGACCTGGAGTTTTTTGTTGCCAGGGTCCTCGACCCTGACAACCAGTTAGCATTTCCAATTGCAGGCTGAAAATAAGGAGAAATGGAAGGATTTTCATTTCAAACTATAGAAAATGAATAATGAAGAACAATTGAAAAGTTGCACAGAATGTGTCACCCACATACTAACTGCGTCTCGCCACTTACTTAATAACCTTTAAGGGATGACTCTCCTGAAATGAGCCAGTTGCAGTTAAAGAGTCAGCATAAAACATAAAGGAGTCGTTACTGGGGGGGGGGGTGCTTATATGTGGGTGAGTTTAGTTTAAAGAGTGGGGGGCTCGGGGTATTCACAGGCAAAGCACTTACTTTGACTCACAGCAATGGAATTCAAGGCCATTCCCTTCCCGGCACAGGACAAAAGATCCCAAAAAGGGCATGAGCACAAGGTTGTGCCAGCTAATGACAGATGGATCCCTAGTGCCGGTGCTGGCATCCCCAAAAGAGTAGCCACAAAAATACACCCCCCAATATAACTTGTACTGGTTTAGTAGGTGTGCAGTCAGTGTTGGGAGGGTTATCTGTACATAGAGTAAAAAAAATATGTTTTCTGACCCGCATAGTGACATCACTTCTGGGTTATTGTGACGTCACTGCCATGTTACCGAGTACCTGGTCAGCTCTTATAAAATATCCTGCAGGTTGGGTAGTAGAAAGTGTTAGGTCAATGGGTCCAAGTTGGGCACTAGTCTTCCAGGCCAAGCCCAGACACAGGGTAAGGAAGTACTCACGTGATATCCCGCCGTTGGTAACAGCCCTGCAGAAGACAGGCCACCAGCTCACTGAGAAATTCCACATCATTCCTATGCAAAGCCTCCTCCAGTTCCTACACCAGGGGAGAAACAACAGACTCAGAGTCGGTCACAAAGCAAAGATGAGGGGGCAGACTGCCATGCTCAATTTAGAAACTCTTCTGTTAAAACTTTGTTTTGACATTCTAACAAATGCCTGGTTGCTAGGGACAGTTAGCATACACACATACATATATACATATATACATATTACATATATACATATATACATATATATATATATATACACATATATATATACATATAAATATATACACCCACACTCGTTTTTTTTTTTTAACCATGACCAACCATATCTCCTATAGTTGTTCTTCAGCTTTAGGGCATTATCTCAAGTGGCATTTCACATAAAAAAAAATTAATAAGAGCCCAAATCCGCCCCATTTCACTACGCATACAATGGCGGATTTCAGCCCAAAAATGTGTATTTCAGGCTAGTGTGACATATGATTAACTCACATATTACACACATCTATAAGGATCATTGTGTCGGACACGTGTGTCCCAGTTTCCCCCCAGCCAATCAGAAATGTTATTGGAGCACACGCCGCTCTCACGCTAGGTAGGGAAATCATTCCTGCCCTCATTTTGGGTTGGGGGGTTTGTATCTTGCTCACACCTGACAGCTGGGTACCAAGGGAATGTGATGCACATCTATAACAAAATGCCCCATTTCAGCCTCGCAGTAATGACACCAGAACTAACCCTCAGCCCCTATATTCTGTACACTAATATAAAAAAACAAAGTTACAAATACATAGAAACATTGGGGTAAGAGTCACCCTGCTATAGTTCCAGGGGTACCCAGGGTACAAATAAGCACTCACCCCAAATCTCCCCCTAACTGGCCTTCAGACTGGGCCCCCTTAGCTCATAACAAGGTTACAGATATATAGAAACATTGGGGTAACAGTCACCCTGCTATAGTTCCAGGGGTACCCAGGGCACAAATAAACACTCACCCCAAATCTCCCCCTAACTGACCTTCAGACTGGGCCCCCTTAGCTCATAACAAGGTTACAGATATATAGAAACATTGGGGTAACAGTCACCCTGCTATAGTTCCAGGGGTACCCAGGGCACAAATAAACACTCACCCCAAATCTCCCCCTAACTGGTCTTCAGACTGGGCCCCTTAGCTCATAACAAGGTTACAGATATATAGAAACATTGGGGTAACAGTCACCCTGCTATAGTTCCAGGGGTACTCAGGGTACAAATAAACACTCACCCCAAATCTCCCCCTAACTGACCTTCAGACTGGGTCCCCTTAGCTCATAACAAGGTTACAGATATACAGAAACATTGGGGTAACAGTCACCCTGCTATAGTTCCAGGGGTACCCAGGGTTCAAATAAGCATTCACCCCAAATCTCCCCCTAACTGGCTTTTGTCCCGTAGCAGTGGGCAGCCCAACATTCTGGGAATAGTACAGGTGAGCGGCTATTTTGAGTAGAAAGCTCTTTGGCACAGATCGCTGGCACTGCTCATACGGCTTCACTAAACCCTTTGTTACATTACAGTGCCGACTGCCATCAAGTCTAACAGCTGATCCATCCCAACTGCCACTGTTCTACTGGTGGAGTGGTGACTTTGCACAGACAGAGTGGCAGCAGGGGGGCTCCATACACATTATGCATGCACAGGCTGCACCCCCCCCCATACGTAATTGAATTAAACAAACAAGCATTGAAAGGCGCCTGATAAAAGGGAGCCCTTTAACATGGACTGGAGTCGCCTTCAGTTCTCCTGGGGAGAAGCACAAAGAGAACAGAGGCAAAGGCACCCCCCCCATTCTGCCGAATAACTTGGAAAAGCCAAGAATTATCAGCCCAGCCACAAGCAAGGACCCAGGACTAGGGAGAGGTGCAGGGAATCCACACTCCCAGCGCTCCGGCTCCTAAACCTCATCCACCCCCCAGACAGTTCCGAACATAAGTCACAAGCGCTTATCCATCTGCCTCCAAATCCAATGGCTTTGCCTCTCGCTGCTCCGGCTGCACATTAATCACCTAGGAAAGCGGTCACGGGGATTTTCCTGGAAAACCATTCGGCAATCCGCATCAGCTTGAGAGGGTTTTATTCCACTCTAGAAATAGTTTCCGAAGGTAATTAGAGCCCATGATTGAAACGAACAAGATGATGATTATTAATCAGAATGACGCAAAAACTGTAAAATGTCCCGAGTGTATGAAAGGGGTTGTTCACCTTCAAATTAACTTTTAGTATGATGGAGAGAGTGATATTCTGAGACAATTTGCAATTGGTTTTCATTTTTTATTATTTTCGGCTTTTTGAGTTATTTAGATTTTTATTCAGCAGCTCTCTCTCTCTTTGCAATTTCAGCAATCGGGTTGCTAGGGTCCTAATTAGCCTAGCAACCGTGCACTGATTTGAATACGAGACTGGAATATGAATAGGAGAGGCCTGAATAGAAAGATGAGCAATAAAAAGTAGCCATAACAATACATTTGTAGCTTTAGAGAGCATTTGTTTTTAGATGGGGTCAGTGACCCCCATTTGAAAGCTGAGAAGAATCCAAAAGATAAAGGCAAATAACTAAAAAACTTTAAAAAAAAACAAAAAAACAATGAAGACCAACTGAAAAGTTGCTTAGAATTGGCCATGCTATAACATACTAAAAGTTAATTTAAAGGTGAACCACCCCTTTAAGGTGGCCATAGACCAATGAGAACTGCTCATTTGGCAATGTCGCCAAATGAGCGGATTTCTCCGCCACATTGAAGTGGGCGATATCGGACTGATCCAATCGTGGGTCCTAGGGGCCAACGATCGGATCATAATGAATCCGATACGGGTGGTCGGATTGCGGGAACGCATAGAAGCACAGATGCGGCCACGATCCGAAGTGATTTCTTAACCTGCCCCTATTGAGATCCGGCCGACTTTCCGCCAGGTATCGATTAGGAAGCCCGTCGGATGGCTCCAGACACATTCCAATAAGCTGCCGACTCGGTCTGTCTGCATCTTAAAATCGGCTCGTGTATGGGCCACCGTGGAGCGGAACCATTGCCAGGCATCAATCAATCTTCCAATCTCTCTTTCCAACCACTGGTTGCTAGGGACCCTAGCAACCAAGTAGCAGCAGCAATTCCAAACTGTCAGCCAGTTTAAGGGACTGTGGGATACATTCATTGCTTTTCAAAGAGAGGATTAAGGTGCAAATCGCGGCGAGTAGGTGACTTCGCTGTTGATGCAGGCGACAGGGTGGGGGGCGGTCCAATAGGTGCACCACCCGGTAAATTCTAGGGCCCAGAAATAAGAAATGAATCAGAAATAAAACATGGATGTCAGTGGCGCTGTTCAGCTACAGCCCTATGAGAAAACGGACTGGGGGATGAAGTGGTGAGAGGAGGTACTGCAACATGTAATACACATGTAATTCCTAATGTACAATTGTTCCGCGCACACAGACCTAAGGGAATCCGGTGATTTTGTCGGATCGACCTGAAATTGGTCGTTAAGTAAAGAAAAATCTTTAGGTCTACGGCTTAACTTTGACAACAAAAGACTTTGCTGTAACTCCTGGAATCTACCCCCCCCCCAACTCAGATATTATCTCTCCCACCCCCAGCATGCCCCCCGGGGGTCTTACTCACCAGCCCACACTTAAGCCCTGATGAACTTTTAACCCGGCCTACACCAACCATCCTGCGGCCCCTGCTCTTTTAACCTCTTGGAACATTCCAGAGAGCCCACGGCTACTGTATGTATGGGGACATGCTGATGGGGAGGGAGATTGTACAGCAGTCGGTTGTAACTGTTACTCTATGAAGTATCAGCAGTCACGTTCTGCAGTGTCAAATCAGCATTTACACACACACCCACACACTGCCAAACAACATACAATTGTGTCCCGCATGATACAAACAGCATTTCAATATTATGTTCTACCTTCCAGACTACTCAATCCATGGTGGCAGGCTGTGGCTCTGCTTATGCTTCAACTGTCCTATCATTTTGTATCCATATCTTTCCTTATCTCTTCCCGTGGCCTGCAGTACTACCATTAGCAGGAACAGTCCCCTAAGTTTGCTCATAGTCTGTACAGAGAGATCCCATAAAACTATGGCAGCATAGGTATTCCCTGTACTAAGCACAATTCAGCAGGAACAGCCCCTAAGTTTCCTCATAGTCTGTACAGCGAGATCCCATAAAACTATGACAGCATAGGTATTCCCTGTACTAAGCACAATTCAGCAGGAACAGTCCCTAGTTTGCTCATAGTCTGTACAGAGAGATCCCATAAAACTATGGCAGCATAGGTATTCCCTGTACTAAGCACAATTCAGCAGGAACAGTCCCCTAAGCTTTATGGCAGCTGAGATTCTAGCTATCTGTATAACAGAACATTCTGTCCCAGTGGCTGCACAGATCCTATCTGATCCCCATTGTAAGCAGCAGTCCTGTCCTGCTTTATGGCAGCTGAGATTCTAGCTATATGTATAACAGAACATTCTGTCCCAGTGGCTGCACAGATCCTATCTGATCCCCATTGTAAGCAGCAGTCCTGTCCTGCTTTATGGCAGCTGAGATTCTACATATACAAATGCTATTATTATATGATAGAGAGAACAACTCAAATCTAGGGCAGCACTATAAAGGACACAGAAGACATACCCGACCCTCCTCCTTTACTATTACTGATGGTAAATCTGTATAAGAGCAATTAGTATGAAACTCTTATATCAGTTCACAATATGACAACCACCCCTATACAAAGACCAACCCCCTTGCCTATTACTAACTTGAGACACATGAATGGGATTCCTGACATCTTGTCTTCTGGGCAAGGATCATTTTGTTGCCCGCTGGCATAGCTATTAAATGCCTGATATTGCTACATGTGCTGCTGCTTTAAAGGGCCAGTAAACCCCAAAATAAACATTTGCCTAATAAAAGAAAACACAATTTCCAATGTAAATGTATTAAAATTTTCAGTACTTTTAAAGGGGTGTTTCACCTTTAAGTTTACTTTTAGTATGCTATAGAATGGCTAATTCTAAACCATTTTTCGATTGGTCTTCATAATGTGTGTTTTGTTTTTTTTTGTTTTTTATAGTTTTTGAATCATTTGCCTTCTTCTCCCTGTAAGCTGTCAAATGGGGGTCAGTGACCCCATCTAAAAACAAATCCCCTGTAAGGCTGCAAATGTATTGTTATTGCTACTAAGGATGCACCGAATCCACTATTTATCCCTAAATCCTTTGTGAAAGATTCGGCCGAATACCGAACCAGAACCCTAATTTGCATATGCAAATTAGGGGTAGGAAAGGAAAAATTCTTCTTTTGTGACGTGATTTCCCTACCTGCCCCTAATTTACATATGCAGATTAGGATTCGGACTGACACAAAAATTCGGCTGAATCCGAATCCTGCTGTATCCGAATCCTGCTGAAAGAAGCCGAATCCTGGATTCAGTGCATCCCAATTGCTACCTTGTATTACTCGTCTTTCTATTCAGGCCTCTCCTATTCATATTTCTGTGTCTCACTTAAATCCATGCGTGGTTGCTAGGGTAATTTGCACCCTAGCAACCAGATTGCTGGAAAGCTGCTGAAAAAAATAACTTAAAAAGCACAAATAATAAAAAATGAAAACCAATGGCAAATAGTCTCAGAATATCCCTCTCTACATCATACTAAAGGTTAATTCAAAGGTGAGCAATCCCTTTAAAGTTATTTGTAAAAACATTTACTATTGAAAGCAACATTGGCTTAACTCCGGGTTGTTGCTTTTTAAACGATGTTGCAAAAGTCTTGGTTCCCCAAGTCCGATAAACAGCGGATTTGTTACATCGTATCAACAGTCTGAGCCATCAGGGCAGACAATACGAAGGGACAGACAAACACTGCTTTCAATAGCAATACATATGGAAATAACTTAAAAATCATCGAATATTTGTAATGATTGTATATTGGAAAGTCGTTTAGAATATGTAGGCAAAGATTATTTTTTAGGGGGGTCTTAGCCAAAAGCTGTTTATTGCATAATCAAAGATGAAACAGATCATTGTGTATGTTCCAATCCTTTTTTTTTTTTAACCCTTGCAGGCCTGTGTATTTAAAGCCAGCTCTCCGGCACACAAGTAGTTAAATGCAGTCTCACTCCGTGCCCTTGGCCTGCCAATGTGCAGCTTCCCTCCTGTCTCGCATGCTCTGCTCATTACCCACAGCCAACTGGGAGGTACCAGGTGCAGAGCTCTGTAGTCGCACCGCAGCGCAGCAGCTGGAGGGCTGATTATAGGAGTGAGATGGGACCTATAGAGCCTGCGAATCCGCTCATCAGCAGTCCTGTCACACAGACCCAAGAGAAACGGGGAACAAACACTTCATTACATCTCCGTAACCACATTAACTCCTCGCAGCTGCACTGCCACAACTGCTCAAATGAGCCCACTCCAACGAGGAGACGAGGGGGGTTAAAGGGGTGCTTCACCTTCAAACACCTAGTTGTTTTCGGATAGATCACCAGAAATAACGACTTTTCCCAATTACTTTCTATCTTCTATGCGCGACCGGATTTCTAATATTCAAGTGTAAGGACAGAGACACACGTTGAGATTTGGGGAGATTTAGTCGCCAAATCGCCTCTTCTTCGAATGACTAATCTCCCCGAACTGCCTTCCCATTGGCTAGAATCGAAATAGCCAGCGGGATGGGATGTCACTCAGAGCGATTCGTTTTCCGAAGTCGCCGAAGTTTCCTCGTGAGTGCTTAGAGTTCCAACAATTTAGATTATAGCAGGCGGGAAGGCAGTTCGGGGAGATTAGTCGCCCGAAGAAGAGGCGATTTGACTAATCTTCCCCAATATCCACGGGTGTCTTTGCCCTTAAAGGGGTGGTTCACCTTTAAGGTAACTTTTATTGTGTTATTGTGTTAATTGGTTTTCATTGTTTTCATTATTTTTTTTTATATATATATATAGTTTTATAATTATTTGCCTTTCTTCTGACACTTTGCAGCTTTCAAATGGGCGTCGCAGACTCCCTTCTAAAAACCAAATGCTCTGTAAGGCTACAAATGTATTATTGTTACTTTACATTACTGATCCTTCTATTTAAGCCCTCTCCTATTCATATTCCAGTCGCTTCAAATCAATGCATGGTTGCTAGGCTAATCTGGACCCTAGTTACCAGATTGCTTAAAATGCAAATTGAAGAGCTGCTGAATAAAAAGCCAAATAACTCAAAAAACACAAATAATAAAAAATAAAAACCAATTACAAATGGTCTCAGAATATCACTCTCTACATCATACTAAAAGTGTATTTAAAGGTGAACAACCACTTTACGGGTTAGTCCACATGAGGAGATTCAGGGGAGATTTAGTCGCCTCACGACTAATCGCCTCTTCTTCTGGGCGACAATCTCCCCGAACTGCATTTGCGTGTCTTCCCATCTGCTATAATGAAAAGTCGCCTGTGATAAAGCACACGCGCCACTTCTTTTTCCGAAGTCGCCCAAAGTTTTCCCCCCAGTCGATTTGCATTAAGCCGGAAGGCAGATCGGGGAGATTAGTCGCCACGACTAATCTCCCCTCTGTTTATCCCCTCTGTTTATATTGACGATCATTCCTGCTCCATTTTTCATGTAAATAGTTTTTCTATTTCTAAATAGCTTTTCTATTTTCTATTTCCAGCCAGGGGAATTATGGGGAATGAGAACAATGAGAAGTGCATGTCGGGAAAAGAAAACTATGTGCTGAAAAACGCATGTTGACGGTCGGGTGTGTCAGAGGCGTATTTACGCCCGACTGAGCTTATTTAAAAACGCAACGTAAAAACGCCATATCTTGCCTTGCCCTAAAGCAGCTCTGGGAGGGGCGGGGGTCGCCGACCCTGTAAACTGTTTTAAAATTGAAACATTTAGTTACACACATTTCTTATGTTTGTCCCTGCTGAGCAGAATCCCTGGGTTTCATTACAGGCAGTGGTAAGAACTGATACAATAGTTGCTAATACGCCAGAGATGCTGCTGAGAAATGTATCAACTAAATGTTGTAAAATTGTAACAGTTCAGAATCTGCACCTGAATTACTGAGCTGTCAGACTCAAACACCAGAGACACCAACATTCAACTTTACACTTAGATTTTGGAAAAACAGTACAAAATAAATAATGGAAAGTACAGTAATCTTTATTTCTAGGGAACAATCTGAAAACAACTGAACTGAAAATCAGTGTTTGGAAGGTGAACAACCCCTTCAGACTCCAACAGATTATGTGGATTTTACACCACTATAAAAATCAGAGAGACCATCTGCAACATTTGTATTATCTTGAACACTGTTGTGCAAGTCCCCCAACTTCTGTACAATACAAGTCTCTAAAAGCATTGAATTGCAGTAAAGTAACCACTCAGGCAGCAGTGTGATGTATTGTTATTAGCTTTCTGGTTCTTCATCAGGAGGAGAAAAGCTATAAAGAATGATCCAAAACTGTAAGGGAATCAATATGGCACCTCCCTCCTCCCATATGTATAAATACAAATATACAGAGAAGGAATGTTCTGGGCACACAATAAGCTATACTCTCATACTGTACTGTCTAAGGGAATCAATATGGCACCTCCTCCCATATGTATAAATACAAATATACAGAGAAGGAATGTTCTGGGCACACAATAAGCTATACCCTCGTACTGTACTGTCTAAGGGAATCAATATGGCACCTCCTCCCATATGTATAAATACAAATATACAGAGAAGGAATGTTCTGGGCACACAATAAGCTATACCCTCATACTGTACTGTCTAAGGGAATCAATATGGCACCTCCTCCCATATGTATAAATACAAATATACAGAGAAGGAATGTTCTGGGCACACAATAAGCTATACCCTCGTACTGTACTGTCTAAGGGAATCAATATGGCACCTCCTCCTCCCATATGTAAAAATACAAATATACAGAGAAGGAATGTCCTGGGCATAAAATAAGCTATACCCTCATACTGTACTGTCTAAGGGAATCAATATGGCACCTCCTCCTTCCATATGTATAAATACAAATATACAGAGAAGGAATGTTCTGGGCACACAATAAGCTATAACCTCATACTGTATTGTCTAAGGGAATCAATATGGCACCTCCTCCTCCCATATGTATAAATACAAATATACAGAGAAGGAATGTTCTGGGCACACAATAAGCTATACCCTCATACTGTACTGTCTATGGGAATCAATATGGCACCTCCTCCCATATGTATAAATACAAATATACAGAGAAGGAATGTTCTGGGCACACAATAAGCTCAGTGTGATGTATCTCAAATTGAATTGAGGGGAGCTGAAAGGTAGTGGGTGTAGCAGTTGGTGACTTTCAGCCTCCTGCAGGGGTTCCAGTGAGTGATGGATGAGCAGAGGTGACCCACAGCCGGCAGGGCACAGCAGATACAATGTAGCCCCAGGAACTAGAGGGCAGATTCACAAGCTGCTGTTACAAAGTTTCACAAGAAAGTTTTTATGAAAGGAAACATCACAGGATATATTTCTAGGCTTATTTTCCCTTTAAATAAACACAATTTACGGTCTAACCCCCAGCGCAAGGAAAATGAACATTCAGAGCCTCTGTATGAAGAGTGCTGGCCCCTGTACTAGCCCCTCCCATGCACTCACTGACATCACTCAGGGGAGGGGCTGGGACTTTAGTGCAAATGGGTAGAACCACAGCAGGGAGGGAAATATCCTCCCCATTTTTATCATAACAAAAAAGCCACGTGCTTCTGCTCCTATCCAGAGTCGGCTCCAGCAGTGCAGGGGGAGTCACAGCCCCATCACCTACTCTTGGGTTGGGAAGAGGAAGCCCTGGGCCCCAGCATCAAAGTGGCCCCTTGGGGTGGGGTTAGTCCAATGTACAAATAAGGCTGAACTTTTTCTCTCAAAATACTTGTGTCGGGTGAAATTGCACAAAATCCAGCCAATCACATGGAACCAGTTTGATTTTCTTTCCCTTGTTACTCTTGACCCGAAATCACACCACCCAAAGAATAAATAGCAATTCTCCCGAGTGCGGAATGGAAATTCCAAATCAATATTTGCCTCTTTCTTTCCGTCTCTTTTTTTCTGAGTGTGCAAAATAACACCGGCTACAAGCACTGGTGCTTTTATCTCTGCTAATATACAGTACCCCCTACTGTAAATGATAAGGATATTAGAAGTCACTGAGGGGTTGTTCTGTGACCATATAAAGGCACAAGGCTGCAGGCTGAGTTATACAGGGAACTCTGAGTATCACTCATGTATTATAAGGGATAATGTACCCCCTACTGTAAATGATAAGATATTAGAAGTCACTGAGGGGTTGTTCTGTGACCATATAAAGGCACAAGGCTGCAGGCTGAGTTATACAGGGAACTCTGAGTATCACTCATGTATTATAAGGGATAATGTACCCCCTACTGTAAATGATAAGGATATTAGAAGTCACTGAGGGGTTGTTCTGTGACCATATAAAGACACAAGGCTGCAGGCTGAGTTATACCGGGAACTCGGAGTATCACTCATGTATTATAAGGGATAATGTACCCCCTACTGTAAATGATAAGGATATTAGAAGTCACTGAGGGGTTGTTCTGTGACCATATAAAGACACAAGGCTGCAGGCTGAGTTATACAGGGAACTCTGAGTATCACTCATGTATTATAAGAATAATGTACCCCCTACTGTAAATAATAAGGATAGAAGTCACTGAGGGGTTCTGTGTCCATATAAAGATACAAGGCCCATCACACACAGGGTCCACAACGAATTACACAAGCCAGGTGTAGTCTGCTCTAGAAAACCAGTTTAAATGTCCGACTCTGTATTTCTTGTTTCCACCACTGTATCACTGAAAGGCTTGTGGCTGCACAGATTCTATCTGATCCCCATTGTAAGCAGCAGTCCTGTCCTGCTTTATGGCAGCTGAGATTCTAGCTATCTGTATAACAGAACATTCTGTCCCAGTGGCTGCACAGATCCTATCTGATCCCCATTGTAAGCAGCAGTCCTGTCCTGCTTTATGGCAGCTGAGATTCTAGCTATCTGTATAACAGAACATTCTGTCCCAGTGGCTGTACAGATCCTATCTGATCCCCATTGTAAGCAGCAGTCCTGCCCTGCTTTATGGCAGCTGAGATTCTAGCTATCTGTATAACAGAACATTCTTTCCCAGTGGCTGCACAGATCCTATCTGATCCCCATTGTAAGCAGCAGTCCTGTCCTGCTTTATGGCAGCTGAGATTCTATCTGTATAACAGAACATTATGTCCCAGTGGCTGCACAGATCCTATCTGATCCCCATTGTAAGCAGCAGTCCTGCCCTGCTTTATGGCAGCTGAGATTCTAGCTATATGTATAACAGAACATTCTGTCCCAGTGGCTGCACAGATCCTATCTGATCCCCATTTACAAAGGGCTTTAAAACCACGTATTTATTTCCCCAGCAAGATACACATGATCAGGGCTGGGCAACATGTATCTCCCCAGACTTTGCTGGTTTACAACTGTGGGGGCTGCTGGGAGTTGTAGTTTGGAGAACAATGCAGCACTACACAGTCTGTGGCTGGAAACCCTGCAGGGCCAGTACATGGCTTATGTGACTGCAGGCCAAGGAACAGTTAAGTGAAGCCCACCTCCTCCAGCTCTGCTCTCCACCCCCCCCAGTCACATTGTCCCATGTGAGATGCCATGCTGCCTGGGCAAGCCTCAGAACAAAACAAACAGAGGGGTTCACCCCCCCCGACTCCCCCTCCCTGCCCCACAAACCCTTTGCTCCTTCTCCCCCACCACCGCAGAACAAAACTTTTCTATTACATCCAGAACATTGCATCCGAATAGGCAGAGAAACTCAGCTCCACTTAACCCCTTCCTCACCAGAAAGCTGCAACCTGACCCTGCTGGATCACTATACACAACAATAGGGATGGGGGGGATTTTTGTCTTTGAAATCACATCTTCTTAATCATAATAATAATAATAAGGCGCAGTTACTTTCAGAGCAAGGTAAACACTGGCAATGTTAGGGCAGAGACAAACGCTCAGATTCGGGGAGAGTAGTTGCCCCGAAGAAGAAGAGATTTGCCGCCGAGCGACTAATCTCCCCGAATCTGCCCGTGTGTCTCTGCCCTTAGTTGCCCGGCGATAAATCTACTCTTCTTCAGGGTGACTAATCTCCCAGAACTGCCTCCAGCCACCTAGAATCGAAATTGTCGGCGGGATGGCTTTGTTTTCCAAAGTCGCCCAAAGTGCCTTACAAGGAAACTTCGGGCGACTTCATAAAACGAAGCGCTCCAAGTGGCGTCCCACCGGCGATTTAGATTCTAGCTGGCGGGAGGCAGTTTGGGGAGAAGAAGAGGTCGATTTATCTCCGGGCAACTAAGGGCAGAGACACACGGTCAGATTCGGGGAGATTAGTCGCCTGGCGACAAACCTCTTCTTCTTCAGGTGCCGAATCTCCCTGAACTAAGGGAACTTCAGAAAACGAAGTGCTCTGAGTGTCATCATGCCGGCGATTTTCATTCTAGACAGCGAGAAGGCAGTTCGGGGTAAGGATGCACCGAATTCACTATTTGGGATTTGGTCGAATCCCCAAATCCTTTGTGAAAGATTTGGCTGAATACCGAACCGAAACCTAATTGTATATGCCGGAAAGAAAAAAGCGTGAACATCTTTATCACTTCCTTGTTTTGTGATGAAAAGTCACGTGATTTCCCTCCCCGTCCCTAATTTACATATGCAAATTAGGATTCTGATTCGGTTCAGCCAGACACAAGGATTCGGCCGAATCCTGCTGAAAAAGGCCGAAGCCTGGCTGCATCCCGAACCGAATACTGGATTCGGTGCAGCCACAGTTCGGGGAGATTAGTTGATCCGAAGAAGAGGAGATTTGTCGAAGGGCAACTAATCTCCCCGAATTTGACCGCGTATCTCTGTCCTAAATCTCCCCAAATCTAAGTATGTGTCTCTGCCCTTAAGGGTAAGTGTCAAAAAATTATTCTAAATACATTGCAGATAGTTAAGCAAGGCTGCAATTGGTCACTTTTTTAGAGCAATGTCTTTGCAAAGCGAAGCGTAACAATGTTAACTGCTTGCTCAGATCTGCAACCCCAGAAACCAGATTTTGAGGCTGGGTGTTCATTATTTATAAATAAAAAACTTCCTGCAAAGGCTGATCTTTCCTATACTCACCCATGTCAGGTTGCTAGTAAGTAGTTGAAAAACGCTCTGAATACTTTTGTATACCTTCCCTAAACCGATGATACTGAAACAATCTTTGTTTCAGAGAGTTGCTTTGAGGATCCCATGCTTGTCACTCTTCAGATAAGAGACAAACAGAAGCACAACTTGCAGTTGGTTCACCTTAAATCCGTTTCTCATGATTGGACACACCTGCCTATGAAATATTCAAGCTTAACGAGCTAATCCAACCAATTTGGTTGTTGCCAGTAATCCAGTATTGAGCAGTTACATGCATTCAAATGAGCAAATTACAAGAGGTACCCCACCATTTTTGACAGCTCCTTTTTCAATTTGATTAATTTCGATACTGAATACGTGTTCACTAAAAATCTTTTTCAGAAAACTCAAGTACTGCAGCATGTTCGTGGAAATGAAACCTGACGATTACCACTGATATTTTGTTGTGTTGAATATGGGAGTAAATTATAGCATCTGAAGGGTTCCCAAAACTTGTACTGGTACTATGTTATATATCTGCAGTGTATCCCCACTTGCCGCATGGGGAGCAGTTTTACATTCACAGTTGGCCTTGCTTCCCAGAACAGAGGATAGAAATGTCGGGAAAAGCAACATCAGGGGACACACAGAGGGGAAACAAGTGCTAAGATTGAATGACCATTTATTATTCATGATAAACTATTGATTATCCGAGGCACCGGAGCATCAAACAGCTTCCCCCACTCCCCTGTAATCAATTAATGAGATTAATTAGCGGACTGATCTGTGCAACAAGCAATAAGTCATTATCACAGAGATGTCTATGAGGGGACAGGGACCCCCCTACTAAGGGCACAGACGCACGCTCAGATTCGGGGAGATTAGTCGCCCAGCTGCTAATCTCCCCGAACTGCCTCCCACCGGCTAGAATCTCAATCGCTGACGGGATGGCACTCGGAGTGCTTCGTTTTCTGAAGTCGTCCGAAGTTTCCTCATGAGGCGACTTCGGAAAAACGATTTAGATTCTAGCCGGCGGGAGGCAGTTCAGGAGATTAGTCGCACGAAGAGGAGGCGATTTGTCGCCGGGCGACTAATCTCCCCGAATCTGAGCGTGTCTCTGCCCTAAACGGACATGTTGGGAACTTAGGGGTAACCCCAATATCCCATTTCCTTTTCCCAATAACCCCCCCCCCATACCTGGTTAGTGCAATTGTCTTCGGATCCCTCGGAATCAGTAATATCGGAATATTCGGAGGATCCGTTCCTGAGCTCCGACTTGACACTTTCAAAGAACACTGGGGAGGGAAAGATGGAAAAGATCAGTAAATAAAGCAAAGAGAATAAACAACACCTCGACCCCTGGAGGGTTTTACTTACTGTTAAGTGGTTTCTGTGTTTCCGCTTTATCCTCCATCCCCGACGTGGAGCACGGCTTCTCCTGCTTAATATCCTTCCTCCACCTCATCCGGTCGTCCTCATCTTCGCTGTCCGCCGTGTAGAGGCTCCGGTCAGTAAACGTCTGCTCATCTCTGCTTAAAAAACACCAATGTTAAATAAAAGGAAAACTGCATTTTTTTTATCATTTAAAGGGACAGTGACACTGTTCCACATTATCAGGAATGTGCCGATATCCTTTTAATAATTCCAGCTGCTTCCCTGCAGACCTCTGTGCCCCCCATCTCCCCGTAGACCTCTGTGCCCCCCATCTGCCCGCAGGCCCCTTAAATCCCCCATTCTAATGTAAATTTGAATGTGAGATGTATCACACCTCGACCATGGAAACAGTCCTAATTCAAATATTAGAATATAACCTGCCGAGTTCATTTACAAGTCAATGGCCGAGATTTGTTGAGCCATTTGGAGATGTTAATAGCCTTTCTGACGTTCAAGGTTTTTATTCGGTAGAAAAACTTGATTCGTACAAATCAAATACGCATCCAATACGATTAAAATTTTCAGTCTGAATATTAGACATCCAAATTTTTCTTAAATAACCTCCCAGTTGAATCGTGAGTATATTTGAATTAAAAAAAATTCACCTAAAATCGAAATTCGACCTTTGATAAATGGGCCTCTAAATCTCTGCCCTGTTCACTGGTTTAACATGTACGTAGAGAAGAACAATTGATATGGTGCCCTCACCGGATAATCCTCCCTTTGGAGAGCAGAAGGCGGATGCCATTGTCCCTCACTTTCTGGTCAGGCACATATTCAGTTTATAGGTGTCCGCGTCCTGGTAAAGGCAAAGCAAAGAGGCGTTAGGAAGCGAAGCGAAGCGATGGAGAGACTTCAGATCCGTGCGCGAGAGCTGCTGAGAGTGATCACAATAAAAACCAAAAACGTATTTCGCCAAGTGTAAAGTTTGCCAACTGTAAAATTCGCACTTTGGGCTTGAGGCCTGCGTACGTGACCCGGGCCTGATCCAAAGTGCGCCGATTGGCTGGCACATCTGCCGGTAACAAAAAGCACCAAACACTATTGGCACTTTGAAGTCATATGTTTAGTGTTGAGGGATTGATGACATCACAGTCTCCATCAAACCGTCCCACCGCTGGAGGGGAAGAGAGTGCAACATGGGTTACTTTTGAAAATGTATACATAGATTGCCTGCATGTTTGTCAAGTAGATGATTGGCTACGGCTGAGCTGTTATCTCTTCTAGAGACGCAGTTCAGATGTTCAGATATGCGCTTTCTAGCTGGTCTATTGGTCTTGCCTACATATTGAAGTCCGCATACACAAGTAATCACACACACGGGGGAATTCTCTAACAGAGGATCTCCTCTGAGTCCTAAAACGTCTACACCCTGTGTGTTTAATCTTGGGTTTTAACAATTCCTCACGACTTGTCCCCACTGCCCTTTCGTAGGCCAATTTAACATCAGTGACGGAATACCCCCGTTCAACGAAACGGTCCCATAATGACATGGCCTGGGTATTAAAAGAATCCCAGGTGGTACATAGTCTACGTAGCCTCAGAAATTGGCTAACCGCATATTCGGATAAGTGTTTATTCAGGGACCCAATTCCAGAAACTATTGGGCGACCCTGAACATTAATAAGGCTTTTATGAACTTTTGGTAACCAATGAAAGATTGGAATACGCGGATTCTTACAGTAGATATATTCAAATTCCCGATCAGTCAAAATGGATTCAAACTTAGCCCAATTTAATAAGTTCAACATTATGTCCTGAAACCTCCTAGTTGGATCAAAATCCAGCAGCTGATAGGTATCTGAGTCTCGTAATTGTCTGAGGGCTTCAGATTTATAGTACTTAGTGTCTAATACAACCACGAACCCCCTTTATCCGCGTTCTTAATAATAATGGATTTGTTGGATTGTAGACTAGTGATAGCATTGAATTCACTCTTACTTAAATTATGGTGACTCCTATTGGGGGATCTAGTATGTTTAGCCAGATCATTTGTGACCAATTTTTGAAACAAATCAATATAAATTCCTCTACTTTGTACAGGGTAGAAGGTAGACCTCTCACCCAGTTGGGTATGTGTCACAATATGATCTGGGTGATCACCCCTATATGATTCGAGCAAAAGATCTTGCATAGTATTGACAGTGCACAGTTCTCCAAAGGAAAAAGTATTGGACTGGTAACCTCTATGTGGGGTGTCCAAAGCATCGTAAGCCATAAGATTATCCCCAACCTCTGTATCATGTAATGTATGAGAAATATCCAAAGCATCTCCATCAAAATCATCATCAGAGGAAACCTCATTAATACGACCAGTATTATAATGACGCATTAGAGTAAGCCTACGTATAAACTGGTTAACCTCCAATATAACATTAAATGTTCGCATATCATGATCCGGGACAAAATTTAAACCAAAGCTCAATACGTTTACACACAGGAAGAGCAGGACACACACAGGGAGCATAGGGACGACAGAGCAGGGCACACACAGGAAGAGCAGGAGACACACAGGGAGCATAGGGAAGACAGAGCAGGGCACACACAGGAAGAGCAGGAGACACACAGGGAGCATAGGGAAGACAGAGCAGGGCACACACAGGAAGAGCAGGACACACACATAGGGAGCATAGGGAAGACAGAGCAGGGCACACACAGGAAGAGCAGGACACACACAGGGAGCATAGGGAAGACTAAGCAGGGCACACACAGGAAGAGCAGTATACACACAGGAAGAGCAGGACACACACAGGGAGCATAGGGAAGACAGAGCAGGGCACACACAGGAAGAGCAGGACACACAGGGAGCATAGGGAAGACAGAGCAGGGCACACACAGGAAGAGCAGGACACACACATAGGGAGCATAGGGAAGACAGAGCAGGGCACACACAGGGAGCATAGGGAAGACAAAGCAGGGCACACACAGGAAGAGCAGTATACACACAGGAAGAGCAGGACACACACAGGGAGCATAGGGAAGACAGAGCAGGGCACACACAGGAAGAGCAGGACACACAGGGAGCATAGGGAAGACAGAGCAGGGCACACACAGGAAGAGCAGGACACACACAGGGAGCATAGGGAAGACAAAGCAGGGCACACACAGGAAGAGCAGGACACACACAGGGAGCATAGGGAAGACAGAGCAGGGCACACACAGGGAGCATAGGGAAGACAGAGCAGGGCACACACAGGAAGAGCAGGAGACACACAGGGAGCATAGGGAAGACAGAGCAGGGCACACACAGGAAGAGCAGGACACACACAGGGAGCATAGGGAAGACAGAACAGAGCAGGAGACAGGGGAAACCTATCAGGACCACTCTATGATGTACTACATACAGTGACACAAGGCTGGTGTCCTTCCAGCAGTTTGTATGAGTGTGAACAGGTGAACAATGTGGTCAGTTTCCGTCTGGGTCTCAGGTGTGAACAGTACAGGGTTTATGATGTGAACAATAGAGGTGTTACAGGTGTGAACAATACAGGGGGATCACATGTGTGAACAATGCAGGAGTTTATAGACTAATTTAAAGTGAAACAATGCAGGGGCCAGTTAATCTCTGTAGTGATACCTTTTAAATATTACACAGCAGGCAGACTTTCAGGTGGGTGGGGCACACAAGGGGGGCAGCCCATAGACCACCAGTTGAACAGCCCTGAATAGGGCATGTTAGCATTTGTGGTTTTTGACTTATTTAGCTTGTTATTCAGCAGCTCTCCAGTTTGCAATTATAGCAATCTGGTTGCTAAGATCTAAATTACATAGCAACTATTAATTGAAATGAATAAAAGACTAAGAATATGAATGAGAGGCTGGAATAGAAAGATGACTAATAAAAAGTAGTAATTCCAATACATTTGTATCCTTAGATTGCATTTATTTTTAGATGGGGTCAGTGACCCCCTGTCCCATCTGAAAGCTGGAAAGAGTCAGAAGACGGCAAGTAATTCAAAGACTATAAAAAGAAAAAATGAAGGCATAGAATTTACCTTTCTATAACATATTAAAAGTTAACAAAATGTTGAACCACTGCTTTAAAGTTTGGTTTTTCCAACTCCATTCAGTCCTATAGCTCCTTCTATAAGCAGCTAATGTTAGATGCATTTCATACAAACAACGACCTTACACTCAGCTCCCAATATGTCATTTCTCCTATCCCCGCACTTCATTTGCTTTTTCTATCAGATCCCAGCAAGCCCAGCATTGTCAGCTTCAGCCCCAAGCAATAATCCCTCCAGCTCTGAACTGGAGTTTCCCAGTCAGTGAGTTCTTGGTGTAGCCCCTCCCCCCTGTTGGGTGGGTCTAAACTTACACTGGGAAACAGGGCAGGCAAGAGCAGCCGAGTCGGATTCTGAAGATTTCACTCCTCTGCCAGGAAGGTGGATGGAAGTTTAATGTGGATGGATTACTTTAGTCTTCTAAATGAATCCTTTCTCAACTTAACACACACATGGAACGCTGCATAAAATGCTGCAGGGTAAATTCACAGATGACTTATGTTTGGGGAGGCTCAGCCTTTATTTTGTTGCTAGGGCCACTCCCCTTAGTAACGCCTCGAAAGTAACTCCTGCCTAAAGTTTCACCCTTCATTTGAAATTTCTTTGTAGAACTGTAAATCCCCGGCTTGTGTTGTGGTTCTGCTGAAGCGCGTTGTGCTTCCGCTCAGTTCCCTCCCAGCCAGGAAGTCCCGGCCAATCATCGCTCCCCTCATTTGCATATTCTTCTCAGGGGACTTTCCAGCCTGGACGCTGCTTTCCAGAACTTCCTATTTGCATATGTTGCCCCGCCTACGCCCGACTACTTTCAGCTTCAATTTAGTGAAGCGTGATTGGCCGGCAGGTGTGTATGGGCGTGTTCCGTGCCCAACCTGAGAATGAGGAAGTGCTGAGGTGAAATTGCTGCGCTGAGGGGGCGGGGCTGAGTGTTGTTCTGTTGTACTGGCTCTTGCCAGCTTCCATCATGGCACCGGGGGGCACTGCTGGGCAGCTACTGGCGCTCAC